>NW_010201054.1:1098-11468 GCF_000695765.1 Mesitornis unicolor | reverse complement strand
GAAGGGGCTACAGGAAAGCTGGGGAGGGACTTTTTATGAGGGCAGGTAGCGATAGAATGAGGAGGAATTGTTTTAAACTGGAAAAGGGGAGATTTAGACTGGATATTAGCAAGAAATTCTTTCCTGTGAGGGTGGTGAGACACTGGCACAGGTTGCCCAGGGAAGCTGTGGATGCCCCCTCCCTGGCAGTGTTCAAGGCCAGGTTGGACGGGGCTTTGAGCAGCCTGGGCTGGTGGAGGTGTCCCTGCCCATGGCAGGGGTTGGACTGGGAGAGCTTTAAGGTCCCTTCTCATCCAAACCATTCTGTGATGGTACGATCTGTGAGCATGTAATCCTGATGGAAATCTTGTGACATTTTATGAACCTACAAATACAGGCCCCCAGTGCTTTAGCCACTTCCTCCATACATGTCAGCTACCTCCATTTGTACTACAGACGGCTCGCTCTTAGATGTGACAGCTTCAGTGGATTTTTTTGTTATTTCTCAAAAAACATTGTCTTGACATTGCTTGCTATCACTGACTTTCCCCTGTCATTTGCCATGACAGACTCGTGACACGCAGCGCACCACCACAACTCAAAAGGTGATGGATTTTATGGTCCCTGTGCTCAAATACAAATTAGCACCACACAACGGTAAAGCTGTTTTGTACTCCAGGTATGACAGGAACTTGGGGAGAGCACGCAGATGCTTCAGAATATAAAATAAATGCCTTTGCTAGATACAGAAATGAACACCAAAGGCATAACCAAGAACAGGAGAGAACGAGGGGTAAGTACTTCAGGGAAAGTACTAGAAAATAAATCAAACGGAGCTACAGATCCCAGAATGCAACATAAGAGAAAACTGCTTTCTTGGTTTATTTTCTTGTTTTGTGGGGTTTTTTTTGTTTAGGGCTTTTTGGGGTTTATACTTTAGGGAGTTTTGGGGTTTTGCTTTTAAAAGGAAGAAGTTAAGAAGATTTAAGAGCAGCTAAAAGTAGTTTAAGAGCAGTTAAGATTTAAGAGTAATAGACTAATGCCACCACGAAAACCCACTCGGACTTTCTTTTTGAAATACTAAACCAATATTTTGCAAGGTTTCTTTTGGGTTTCTTTTTTTTCAAAGACAAATTCTTCAAAAGTCGGCAGAGTCCCTCCCTTCACGTTCCAGCGCTGTCAAATGACACCGCTTCCATGGCTATGGCCCACACGTGGATTTCACTGTCCCAGCAGTTTTCAGAAGCTGGAATTCAAGTTTTAAGTTGTTGCTTTGGTTTTTTTTCATTTGAACTTACAGAACATTCAAGGGGAGCAAACGAAGGCTGAGATAATGCAGCCAGCACAGGGGAAGGAAATAAACTAAAGGAATTTAAATTTTAAATTTCAATTTAGAAGTTTTCCAGTAAAGAACACACACACAAAGTAGTTTGTCAAATAGATCATCTTTGCACACACATTGTACTTCCCTAAAAAGGACAGTTACAGGTTAACACTTGTATGTTAAGTCTAACTTATTTAGTGCCTAAAAATTAAACATTTTACTGATCACAATGGGATCCCTGCAAGTCATTCGACATGAGCTTGACAGCAGCCACAGAATCACAGAATATCAGGAGTTGGAAGGGACCTCAAAAGCTCATCCAGTCCAACCCCTGCCAGAGCAGGATCACCCAGACCAGGTCACATAGGAACACGTCCAGGCAGGTTTTGAATGTCTGCAGAGAAGGAGACTCCACAACCTCTCTGGGCAGCCTGGGCCAGGGCTCTGGCACCCTCACAGTAAAGAAGTTTTTCCTCATGTTCAGGTTGAACCTCCTATGCTCCAGCTTGCTCCCATTGCCCCTTGTCCTGTCATTGGACATCACAGAGCAGAGCCTGGCTCCTTCCTCCTGACACTCACCCTTTCCAAATTGATCCCCATGAATGAGGTCACCCCTCAGCCTCCTCTGCTCCAAGCTAAAGAGCCCCAGCTCCCTCAGCCGCTCCTCATAAGGGAGACGCTCCACTCCCTCCATCATCTTTGTGGCTCTGTGCTGGACTCTTTCAAGCAGTTCCTGTCCTTCTTGAACTGAGGGGCTCAGGACTGAACACAATATTGCAGATGTGGTCTCACCAGGGCAGAGTAGAGGGGAAGGAGAACCTCTCTGACCTACAACCACCCCCCTTCTGATACACCCCAGGATGCCATTGGCCTTCTTGGCTAGAAGTTTTGTTCTATACAGAAACCTGTCCCAATAAACAAAATTTAACCTATTTTTAACACCACCACCAGTGGTTTCATAGTCTCATAGTGATAATACAGATGGAGGAAAATTTTGCTGCAGTTAGAGCCTGTTCTCAGACATCCCTGTTACAACAAATGGGCATTTCTGCAAGCTCGTGGCTTGGGGCATTTCTTATTTCAAGCTGTCTTACACATTTTACTAGGGACATAAATTATAATTCTTCCCATCACTGCACTCTCTGAAGGCACAGCATGCTATAAGGTGTCATTCCAGTGGTTTTTTTTGTAAATAAAAATATAAAATTCTAGAGCTATGTTACGTTCATTTAAACTGACACAATTAATTTTTCTTGCTTCATGACAGCAGCACTTGCGTTAGGTTGCTTGCAGCAGATGCACCAGCAGAACTAGAGAAAAAACCATTTCCCTGGCTTCTCCTCAGCTTCTGTCCCCTTTGATAGGGTTTTCCAGATGGAAAAGAAAGGAAGGCTGAATTAAGACAGCAAAAAAGATGACAAGCGAGGGGGGGAGAAACCACAGACAAGGAAATAAAACCAACAAGAGAAACACACACATGAACCATAATAAAGAAATCAAAAGAAATGACTGACAAAAACTAGATTATGAAAGGAAAACAGGGGTAGTGGGGGGACACGACTGCAGACAAGGATTTCAGTACTCAGCACCAGATGGGCTTTCTTCTCCTAATTGCTTCTGCCATGTCACCGTCAGAAAGCCTCAAAAGACGTCGTTCGTGTCAAAGGAAAAGCCCTGACGTGTCTGTTGGCTGCAAGACGTGATCAAACAGGAGACGCGGTGGGGTTGACACAACACAACACACATAAAACTCCCATATTCTGCTTGCTGCGACTTCCAAACACGACCATCACTCACACCCGCAAAGCCAGCAAGGCAAACAGTTCATTTCTAACACAAAATACCCGAAGTCTGGCATATATGATTAACGGATTCCCCTAAAACCCACTGAAAAGCTTCATCTTGGCATCATTAAGATTCTATCAGTCCCGAACTGCAATTGAAGACGGTATTTTTCGCCTCGATCCGCTGCTCTGCTGAATCAATTTAACGCGTGGTAAAAACTTAATTGGACAAAATTGAATGCGTTATTTCTCTCCGCCTCTGGCGTGAAACAGATTAAGACCACCAGAAATACTCGCAGAAATGTTTAAGAGTCATTACATCTTCAGTGGCAGATAAACATTAGATATGCTCTGAACTCTGCAGCTTGGGGACGCAATCCTGCGAATGAGAGCTGTGGCATTTTAGTTCACACTGCAATCGTAAGAGACAACTCTCTACTTACAAAGACCTCACATCTCCTGTGCGGGAGTTGTAGCTCAGATGAGATTCTACAGAATCATTAAGGTTGGAAGAGACCTCCAAGATCATCAAGTCCAACCATCAACCCAACCCCACCATGGCCACTAAACCATGTCCTGAAGTGCCACATCCAGGCGCTTCTTGAACACCTCCAGGAATGGGGACTCCACCACCTCCCTGGGCAGCCCCTTCCAGTGCTTGACCACTCTTGCAGTAAAGAAATTTTTCCTAATATCCAATCTAAACCTCCCCTGGTGCAACTTGGTTCCATTTCCTCTTGTCCCATCAGTTATTATACAGGAGAAGAGACCAACCCCCACCTCTCTACCCCCTCCTTTCAGGCAGTTGTAGAGAGCAATAAGGTCTCCCCCTCAGTTTTCTTTCCTCCAAGCTAAACAACCACAGCTCCCTCAGCCGCTCCTCATCATTCTTGTGCTCCAGACCCTTCACCAGCTTTGTTGCCCTTCTCTGGACATGCTCCAGTCCCTCAATATCCCTCTTGGAGTGAGTGGCCCAAAACCAAGCAGTTTACAACCCAAAATGTATCAAGGTTTTGTTTATAATTAGCTTATCCACAGAAATACCAAAAGACAACGACAGAAAGCTGCCATGTTTGGAGATGCATACAGAATGGTTAAATAACACTTTCATGTAATAAATTAACATGTTACAGAAGACACATCCACCCATTGGCCCTGCCTGGCAGCCCCAGAGCTGGAGGAACCCGAACGGTCCTGGGTGGAGGTGATTCTCCAAGCTCTTGGCGTCCCAACACCAAGGCCAGGCGTGACAGCACCATTTGTACCACAGAGCGAACACTTTTGCCTTCAGGGCTGTCAAACCCATTTTTCTCACAAATAACTAACAAGTCAATTTGAAGGGCAGTGGCGGGGAAAGGAAACTCTGACAGAGGCTGGTCACAAAACACGCTCGGTATTTTCTTCACTAAAAACCACTAAGTCCATTATCATTATAAGGGTAAAGTCAGAGTTACTAAGTATTTAGGTACTACAGAGTATTACAGGTCCATTTAAAGAGGATTTTGTATTTTATATCTTCACATGACTTAGAAAAAATACACGTTTTTCCAATACAAAATGCATCTACCATAGCAAAAGTCTGAAATACACCATTATACACCATTATACACCAAATACACCATCATACACCAGGATGAGGATTTTGTATTTTATATCTTCACATGACTTAGAAAAAATACACGTTTTTCCAATACAAAATGCATCTACTATAGCAAAAGTCTGAAATACACCATTCCAGGATGATCTGAAGTGAAACAGCACTGTTCCTTAACAAGTACCTAGTCAAATATTTCAGTAACAGCTTGTTCCATTTACGCAAACAGACCATACAGTGTACACACTTGTACAACTGTATCTTTCTTGAACTTCCTCTGTTGATCTATAAGACGCAATAGTAATGGTGAACATAAACTAATACACACACTGCTGATTGTAACGATTCCTTATCCGCAAGCTGAGTTTGCTGGAACGTGGACTGGCAGAAATAACAAATACCACGATGCAATCCTTTAAGAATACACAGAAAAGGGGCACAGAGATCGTAGTTATTTAAGTGTACTTGGTACAGCTCTGTGGAGGTTGGACTTGGCAAACAGATACTTTGTGTACAAATATAAGAACTCAAGATCACAAAGAAGAGTACAGGAGAAATGGGTGCTTCTGCCTCAGCAGTGAGTGCTAGGAGGCAGTAAAACGTACACCTTTTGTGCCATAATATAATCTGTAGGGAATTACAGCAGTAGTAATAAAGACTAAACCAAGGAAAAAAAATTGTTAATGTCTTTAAATTCTTCACTGATATTACAGATTATTTGTTATCCAGCCATTCCACGTGTCTGAAAAACCAGTGCCAGCTCACCGCTCGCTATTTCAAACAGGATAAGTTATTTGAGGAATATTCTCTAAAAAAATCTTTTCATCTCCTGATCATTCACTGCGCATGGAAGAAGGAAAGACCAGCAAAAAACACATAATTATCCAGCTTTCTCTGCTTCTGATCCAACGTGGACAAAGTCAGACGGCACCGAATCCCACACGAGCAAGAACAAAGAAATGAAACGTAGTGACCACGATCATCCAGAGCTGAGCTGACAGTTGCTTCACGCGCTTTCAACCTCAGTAACGAACAATCCTGGAATTCATTTTTTAATTGCACTACGATGTAGAATTTTTCATTTCTCATGTGGAAGAGTCAGGCGCCCCAGCAGCCCAAGTTATTTAAAATACCTTGTAACAGCATCTTCTGTCTCCCATAATGTGCTGAATTCATATGAAATATTAAAAAATAATCAAAATATTGAAGCAGCACTGAGTTCATCCAGACCTCTTTTCCCCAATTCTCCCTCTCTAAATTGCTGGTGAAGGTACCCTAAAACTCACCCCCAAAATAGCAACATTTGAGCTCAAGCTTGAAGCGCCGATGAGAAAGAAAATGGCTTAAGGCCTAAATTAAAAACCTATTCAAATTTCCAATAATTATTACAAAGAGACTCATTTTCAGTGCCAGCCACTCAAGATCTAATCAAGTTCAGAGCGGATGTGAACTTAAATTCGCTCAAAACCATTAAAATAATTCTGGCCCCCAATCATCCAAGGATGCCGGCATTTCGGGAACTTCTCAACACGCACATCTTTGCTGACAGGAAAAAAAGAGATCAAATTAAAGAACCGCAATGTGCACTTATTCCAGTGCCAGCTCCGGTACGGTGAATATTTATTTTGTCACTCTGCAACCTAAGCGTTTGTGACAGTACAAAGGGATCTGGGGCCGCGTACGCTAACAACTGTCACGGAACTGGAGGTGAAATAATAATTTCTACTTTGTATTTGCCTGCCGCAGCCCCGTGTAAGGAGAAACACAGGGGTTGTTAATAAGAGGATTCCGAAGGCTCAGGGCAAACCAGGGGTAGCTCCAAGAACGAAAGAATAATTTTCAGCCTAAACGACAGGGCTGTTAACCCTGCTGCCACGTGAACTCAATTTAAATAACTCCATTTATCCCCCTTCTCCCAGTTCCTGAATCGCAGAGTGGTGCAAAACTCACAAGGCCAGAGGGAAACCTACGGAGTGTGTCTCTATTTCTATAGCTAAGAGAAAAAACACAGAAATTATCCAGAATTTGGGGTAAACTGGGCAAATCTGACCTTCACAGAAGCTGAGCAGTAACTTCTCATATGACTGCAGCAGATGTGGCTGGACTGGGTCTATCAGTGGCCTGAAGCACACCCCGGTAACCCAGCCAAGATGGAATCACAACCAAAATGGTTTGGGTTGGAAGGGACCTTAAAGCTCATCCAGTCCAACCCCTGCCATGGACAGGGACACCTCCACCAGCCCAGGCTGCTCCAAGCCCCGTCCAACCTGGCCTTGAACACTGCCAGGGAGGGGGCATCCACAGCTTCCCTGGGCAACCTGTGCCAGTGTCTCACCAGCCTCACAGGAAAGAATTTCTAATATCTAATCTAAAGCTACCTTCCTCCAGTTTGAAACCATGGTCTCAAGAGTCTGGAGCACAAGAATTATGAGGAGCAGCTGAGAGACTTGGGGATGTTTAGTCTGAAGCTGAGGGGGAACCTTAGCACTCTCTACACCTACCTAAAAGGAGGCTGTAGAGGGGTGGGTGTGGGTCTCTACTATGGGTTACAACCCATAGGACAAGAAGAAATGGCATCAAGTTATGCCAGGGCAGGTTTAGGTTAGACATCAGGGAAAACACTTACGTTGAAAGGAAGACTGGAAGGGGCTGCCCAGGGCAGTGGTAGAGTCACCATCCTTGGGTGTATTTAAAAGCCGTTTGTATATGGTGCTCAGGGACATGGTTTAGAAGTGAGTGTGGTAGAGTCAGATAACGGTTGGACTCGATGATCTTAAAGGTCTTTTCCAACCATAAGGGTTCTATGATTAATGAACACCTTGTCTCCTTACGAACTGCTGGCTGATGGAGCCATTCACCACCACTCTCGGGTACATCTGATGTCCTAAGGCCCACACAGCTTTCCCACCTCAACAGCTTTTCAATGACATCACCAAGACCAAAGAACAAACAAGGAAGCCTCACTACCTGCTAAAGAATTAAGAAAATCTCACTATTTTGTCTTAACTTTTATATTCTCATCATTGTTACTGATACAAGCTAGGAGATGATGTGGTGGAAAGCAGCCCTGAGAAAAAGGACTTGGGGGTACTGGTGGATGAGAAGCTGGACATGAGCCACCAATGTGCATCTGCAGCCCAAAGCCAACTGCATCCTGGGCTGCATCACAACAAGTGTGGCCAGCAGGGCCAGGGAGGTGATTCTGCCCCTCTGCTCTGCTCTGGTCAGACCTCACCTGCAGTGCTGTGTCCAGCTTTGGAGATCCCAACACAAAAAGGACACTGAAGTGCTGGAGCAGGTCCAGAGGAAGCCACAAAGATGATCAAGGGCTGGAGCACCTCTCCTATGAAGACAGGCTGAGAGATTAGGGGTTGTTCAGACTGGAGAAGAAAAGGCTCCACGGGGACCTTATTGCAGCCTTCCAATACCTAAAAGGTGCCTATAAGAAATCTAGGGAAGAGCTGTTCACTAGGGCACGGAGCAATAGGATGAGGGGTAATGGTTTTAAACTAAAAAAGGGTAGATTTAGACTGGGTATGAGGAAAAAGTTCTTCACTATGAGGGTGGTAGATCACTGGCACAGGTTGCCCAGAGAGGTGGTGGAGGCCCCATCCCTGGAGATATTCAAGGCCAGTTTGGATGGGGCTCTGAGCAACCTGATCTGGTGACATTGTCCCTGCTCACTGCAGGGGTTGGACTGGATGAGCTTTAAAGGTCCCTTCCAACCCAACACATTATGTGATTATATGATCATCATCAGAGATGAGACCTCCAGGTAACAAACAGCTCTTTTCAACTACTGAACTCAACAGCTGCCCTCTATGAAACAGTTTCTGGTGGGCTTTTAAATTTTACATTGTGACCAAGACTGGAGACCTGGTGGACGTCCACCCCAACACCCTTCACAGATAGGCAAAGTACTGAAATGAAAGGCAATCAATTTTACCTTTGATTAAGAAGCAAACAAATGCTTTTAAGTAGGATGAAATATTAAAAATAGCTCCTATAGCATCACACAACAGCCACGAAAATTTATTTTTAGGGATAAAGTCCTCTCCCTCAAGAAAACCACAACAGCTGATGAAAGGTAATTAATTCACATATGTAAGTTGGGAGCAGAAAGTGATGCTGGGAACATCCATGGACTGCACTACAGCCCTGAGTACTGGCTAAATACTGATATCTGGGGCTGAAAGCTCCAGAAAACTGACGTCAGACTTGTGGGTTTTTGGGAAACTGAATGCCATGAGATAGTGTGAATGATCAGAGTGTCCAATTCCCAAATCTCTTCTATTTAAGCAACATTACTTCTGCATTAAAAAACTCGTTAGCAGCAGCTTATTTCTTATTTAGTCCCATCCGTATTTTCCGTTCGTATTTCCACGCGTCTCAAAGAGTAACTTGCACAGCAAAACAGCCTGGCCTCGAGTTCAGGAAATGGGTTCAAGATGTGAACCGTATGTGTAAAACACACAACAATTTGCAATTCAGATGCATTGCTGTCAGAGCCACCACTGTGTGTGAACGCGTGGAGCTGGGGAGCAACGAACCACAACTCACAAGTGCCTTGAAGCTTCAAATCCAGCAACGCACAAATCAATGTTTCATTTGGAGTCAGTGTAGGAAGTTAAAAATGTACAAAAAGTTATCTATGAAGTGTGTCTATTATGAACCACAAAGTGAAATCAATACCGGTGTGCAGTACCAGCAGCCTCAGCAATTATATACCATGAATATTTTAACGTATTTTTATTAATATCCCCTGCTTTTAATAAAAATTTGGGAATAACCGCCCCATTTAAGCTACAAATAGTACCTGTGTGCCACTGTTTGAATAATCCAAAAATCCCAAACCAAGATTTTTCCACATATTTCTCTTTCTACCACAGGGAATATGGCCTGGAGAGGTTTCTTGTCCTTGAGCTGCTCACATCTCTAACTGCTTCCTTCCTTCAAATTTCAGCATTTTTCAGGAATTTGAGGCACCGTGGACAAATCAAGATGTGTCCTTGCTTCAAAACAAATTTCTCTTGAAAAATTATTTTGGAAAAAAGGGAAAAGATAAGGTCATGCTAAAGTAACAAATTTCAAATAAACTCCACCCAACCCAAATAACAGATGCAAATTTAGGGATTAATTTCTTTAATAATTCAAACCAGGTGAGAAATTTGAATGAAGAAGGGATTACACAGTCCCGTATCTAAAACCTAATGAGCCTTCTGACTGATCGCAACCCTCCCTTCCCACCAGCAGGTCCAGGGAGGTGATCATCCCCCTGTACTCAGCACTGGTGAGGCCGCACATCGAGTGCTGTGTTCAGTTCTGGGCCCCTCACTATAAGAAAGATGTTCAGATTCTGGAGCGTGTTCAGAGCAGAGCCACAAGGATGGTGAGGGCTCTGGAGAACAAGCCTGATGAGGAGCGGCTGAGGGAACTGGGCTTGTTTAGCCTGGAGAAGAGAAGGCTGAGGGGAGACCTCATCACCACCTACAACTACCTCAAGGGAGGTTGTAGAGAGGTGGGTGCTGGTCTTTTCTCCCAGGTGATGGGGGATAGAACAAGGGGAAATGGCACCCAGCTGTGCCAAGGGAGGTTCAGGTTAGAGATAAGGAGGAAGTTCTTTACTGAGAGGGTTGTCAGAGGCTGGAACAGGCTGGGCCGGGGGGGGGGGGGGGGACCATCCCTGGAT
>NW_010201054.1:0-1067 GCF_000695765.1 Mesitornis unicolor | reverse complement strand
TAAAGAGCAGGTAGATGAGGAATTTAAGGATATGGTTTAGTGGGTAGACAGGAACGGTTGGACGTGATGATCTCAGAGGTCTTTTCCAACCGAGCGATTCTGTGATTCTGTAATACTTCCACACTTGGCCAACTACGAACTAGGGGATGCACAACTTGAATTAGAAAATAATTAGCTGCTAAACGACTAATTAATTTTGTATTTATGCATTTCAGCTCGTTTTGAAATCTGTGATGCTCCCCTGAATACGGCCATCACAAATTTTCATTGTAGGATACATTCGAGTGGGAATTTTAGATAGAAAAGCTAAAACAGCACCTTCTGACCCAAATTACTCGTGCTGCTTGTGTACAGTTATTGCAGCGGTGGTAACTGTTTTGTGCAGGTTTTTCTGCTGTCATCCCTATGGATACAGTAAATTACTGATGATATCGATAGAGTAAGTTACTGATAATATGGATATCAGTAAATTAAGCAATGGGACTTACTGGTTTCTTTACGTCATTCTTTCTCCTCTCTAATTTTCCTCTTTCTCCAAGAGAAAAAGGGCCTCAATATGATACTAATAACAATAGTAATAATAATTATTATTAAAATAATTCAACAATTTTAGATAATTCTATTTTAACAATTATTATAATAACTATCATTATTATAAAAATAAAAAAGGAAAAATCCACCCAAAAAATTCTCCCCCCAGAAAGATGTAGAGGTCATCATTCAATGGCCACCTTCATGTAGGGTCACATCTATTTAGGATTCAGCACAGAGCTACAAGCACCGAGACTCAGGCTGGACACAAATATATCCTGTGCTCAGGAATTTTTTAAGGTATCAAAGGCTTAACCCACAGCCCCTAATACCATGGCAAAAAGGAGGTGCAAGTTACCATCCTGTTTGATTTTAAAAAAACAAATACCATGCAGAGGCTTATTATCATGAATTATTCACTGTAATACGATGCCGACTCAAATTTTTATGTAAGGTGATTTGTAAGAGTTAAAATGTATTAAAGGTAGAGGAGTACAACCTGAATTAGGCTGAATCCATGGGCTGAGGTCAACTGT
>NW_010201053.1:41488-50439 GCF_000695765.1 Mesitornis unicolor | reverse complement strand
CGTTGTCGTTCAGCAGCTGGTGTGTTTGCTACTCCACGAGTTACAGCCCCTCACCCCAAGACTTTAATTGGAAAGACCGATATCAGACAAAAAGTGCTCTGTGAGACCCAGACAGGGAAGGCTGTGAGGGACAGGAAGGCAAAGGCAGGGCTTTCTGATCCCAACCAGCTCGTAACCTTGGTAGTTTTTTTAAGAAAAAGTCTTTACAACTCTAATCTCTGGAAACTATTGAGTAAGAATTAAAAAGATGGTGCCCCACTGTGCCATTTCTAAACATCTTTCTGGTGAGCGATTGCGGCTGCTGGTCTGAAAGCAGCGGGCAGGCGTTGGCTGGGCTCTCTGCTTTGGTGGGGATTGGGGTAACGCTGGTACCAATGGGGCTGGGGGGCGGCTGAGCCCCCTCCGGCACCCCCCGTGTTTGGGCTGTGGGAGGCTGTGTTGGGATGAGAGGGCCCGCTTCTTCCCGAACCCTCCTCTGCCAGCACTTTGCGCTGTTCGTTAGGCAAAGGAGTCGTTTAAGGAAAAGTTGGCTGTCGTGTTTTGGCGCCATGTGGTGTCCCCTCAGCTGGGAAGAGGAGTAGCTGGTTTGAAACCCGGATTCGGCATTTTTTTCTCATTTATGGCAGGTTTTTGTCACTGAGCCCCCAGTTCTGCAAAAGCTCTCGCGTGTTTAATGCTGTGCACCTGGGTGATGCTGCTGAAGGCCCCCAGTTTGCCCTTTTGAAGTGCAGGCACTAACTGGGAGCTTGCACGAGTGGTCACAGCTCCGGGGCTGCGATCAGCATCATTAAAGGGGCGTTGTAACAAGCTTCATCCTTCAGAGGAATCACAGTTTAGTTCCGGTTCCTTTAAAACCAAACCCTCTTCCTACAGGGATATGAGAAGATTGTGGTTCTAATTAGTAGCTGGCCATTTTTTTTCAGATTATTTAGGTGGTGGGACTTTTGCTTGCCATATTTGCTTTAAAAATTCTACTGCAGCGTAGTTAAATGGTTGGGAAATGGTAGAAGTGGAAGGTGGCATTAGTGTCGTATGCTGGCCAATACTTCCATCTATTAGTTGGCAAGAAAACATAAAATAAAAAGATTACGGGGTCTTAAACTCTTATTCCAAGAAGCTCTGAGTTAAATTCAGGATTATTTTTGTGCCGAGCGTAAAGTAATTGAAGCTCACGCTGTATATTTTCAAAACTAAGCAGATGTGATGTGGCTTTGGAGGAAGCTTAATCTATGGATAACAGAGGACCTATTTGTAAGTTATAAGGGCAATTATGTCAGGATATCGGATTTCTAAACAGGAGATTTATAACCTGCAGTTCAGGCAGTTAGAAGTTTCCTTGTATAATGGGCTGATTTTTAAATAGGCAGGTTAATGACCTGACTCTCCAGAAAAGCACAAACTTTCTATTTTTCAAAAACATGCCAGCAAGAGCTGGGAATGTCTAGCATATGTTCAGCTCCTCGCAGGCTTAATTTGTTTAAAAACAAAAGCATTAGAAAAATGCAGGCAGTCTTTTTGAGTTATGGTTCCTTTGCACTAAAGGCTGTTCCTAAAGCCCGAGAGAATTATATAGATTTACGGGAAGAAAGGGATCTTACATATACAGAATAGCAATAACAGGGAGAGAGGTGGGGACGTGGGGCTGGGAGCTGAGCTCCATCCCCAAGCTCTCAGCCCCTGGAGAGGCTTTGGAGCCCCCATCCTCGGGGGTTGCAGGGCTCGGCCGGGCACAGCGGTGGCTGGTAGGGGACCCGTGGTGGTGACTGCAGGGCTCGAAGACCTCCAGAGGTCCCTTCCAGCCCATGCTTCCCATTATGGGTTGCCTTATTAATCTATGAGGCTGTGGAAGCTTTGGAGAGAGACGACTTCTGATCCCACCTTGTCTTTCTCTGTTGTACTCTGCTTTTTTGGTTTTTTTTTACATTTCTCCCTCTTCCAAACCCTGTGCATTGAACGTTGATAGGTCTGAAAAGCCAGGCTCTTTTCTGGGCTTACAGAAAAATTCCCACAGTCCTAAGAGTAAAATAGCATCTTATCCTCATGGTAATGGGTAAAAGTAGTATGGGTTGTCAGAGAAAACAGCCACTCTTTGCTGAATGCCTCAGTAACTCAATAATGCCGGGGTGCAGTTACAGCCTGTGCGCCTCGCAGCAACCAGTTGAATTTGGGGAACTTCAGCATACAGCAGTTTCAGTCTCCAAACCAGTAATAAAAGCAGGCAGCACAAGTCAGCAAACATCTGGACGTGGGGAAAGCCTTTGATTAACGAGGAGGATGGCACGATGCCGCTGTCTGAGCCGCAGCCAGCCATGTTACTGGGAGGTTTTTCCCAGAACAAAACTGTAACGCGCCAAATGAGATCGGAGGCCTTTAACTCGTGGTACACCTCCCTTAGTTAAGCTGTTCAGCCCCAGATTCGGGCAGCTATACGCCGCTGTCGATAATTGATTTTTCCTCCTGATAATGCTTGGTGTTGCTGAGCAGAACATGGCAGGGAGATGTCGCTCCGCGTTTCGGTTTGGGGTTTTGGTTTAACGTCACCCCGTTGTTATCCGCTTGCACAAACAGCTGCTCGAGTTCTGGAGGGCTGATTTAATAACGGCTTTAATTCCCAATTGCTACTGAGAACCTTGCTAATGTAAACAGCCCCCATCTATGTGCCCCGATGTCCACCGGCACTGCCATGGGGGAGGACCCCAGTCTTCTCCTGGGGAGCTCCAGACCATCTCTGCTGCAGAGTCCACCTACACTCGGGGTAAATTCGGGGGCTTTCAGCATGTTTTGGAGGAGGGCAGGAGGGCGCTGTCCTGCTGTGCTGCATAATTTCTGCTAAAAAACCCAATAAATTGGCCAAGTTCTCTGTTGAGTAGGTCCTCTCACGTGGGTCCACATAGGAGCGGGAGGAGGGAGGGTCAGCGTCCTGGAGGAGAAAAGGCTGCAAGCGGGTCAGCGCTGGGAGAGCAGCGCTTTATCATTTTCTGTTGTTTATTTGCCCTTGCTTTTGTTTTTACTCATTACTTGCTTGGCCCGGTCGTCTTCCTCATACTTTTTAATCTTTTCTGATTATGCTTACTTGGTGCATCCGCACAGCGCCGCGGTGGTGCAGGGTCTTGTTTTGTGTCTGCTTTCCGCCGTGTTTGTGCATCTGCTTGAGCGTCGCCGAGATTCTTCTTGGGAAGGCAAACGCGTTTCCACTGGGGCTGAAAGACTTCTGCTCTGGTTTTAAATAAATGTGAACCATGTTGGTGGTATTTCTGTGATTATTCAGCCCAGTCTCTGAAAACAGTTTGAGGATCTCTCTTTGCTCACGCTGGTAAACAGAGTTTGTTTGGGAGAAAGTGGTTTTCCTGTGTCTTAAAGTTGGATTTGGATACCCTGCTCTGTGTATTTCTTCCCATTTTGTGTGAAATGTGACTTCTGGAGAATTGCAGAGGCATGTGATGAAGAAGACATCTGTTCTGTCTCGCCCTAAGGAGGGGGAAAGGAGCTGCGAGTACGTCCTCCTCAGCACCGCAAATAAAGCAGTGGTCTTAAAATCAGTGAGTAAAATGTGACAAACCTCTTGCTTGTTCACAGGTATCTCTGTGAAGTCTTCTACAACAAATACCCACTAATTTTGTTCTTTTTTCTTAAATTTATGTTCTCTGTTTTCCACCACCTTCCCAAGAAAAGGGCATTTTCTTTCCTTCTGCTTAAAAAGTTCACCCACGATGGGAGCCTCTGCTGATAAGACAGTGTGTACTAGTTTTGTAGGCAGAGTTTGTGCAAGAAATCATAGGCAGGAGGTAGAAATGTTGTTAAATCAGACTGTGCACATTTTTTGGGGAGTGGAAAAAACCAACCCAAACCCTTAATTACAGTTTAAGAGACAGGAGTCCCTAAAAATCAGGGTAACTTCTCTTTTTGAAATCGCCATCTGCCGAGATCTGGGAGGCAAGTGGTCAGCACAGATGTGGGATTTGTCTAACAGAAAACGCTGTAAATCACTTGGAGCGGCTTTTGAGTTTCATCATATAAAGATATCTAGGTAATCACTTTCAGCTGTATTCCTGACTTTGTATTTCTGGGGTGGGAATGTATATGAAATCTCTGGCTCACGGAGATGTAGATTTGAAAAATATGGGCTGTTCATGACATAAGGCTATTGAGTAAAAGCGAGGCATTAGCAGCACCAACTGATTCTTTGTTTGCTTTGAAGCTCGCTGGTTCTGAAACATAAGAATGAGAGATGTCTGAAAGGAGCAGAGAGACGCCTGTGTGCTGTTTTTCATTGTGGCATCTTAATCCAGATGTTGAAATAAAAACGTTCATTTCAAAATGCATGGTGGACAGTTTCATTTGTTACTCTCAGGTTGCAGAACTAAGCAGAGCAACTGTACTTCTTAAAGTAATCAGTGCGCAGTTCTTCTCCAGGAATGCGTTCTTTGAGGAGCCGAACAGGTAACAGCTTTACAAAGGAAAGTGCAAAACAGGAGGATTTTCCTGTGCGATTTTGGAGAAGTGCAACAGTGAACTTCAATTACGAATGAGACACAAGTGATTCGGTGTTTCCACACTGTGCAGGCAGCATCGAAGCCAAAACATTCTCTAATTCTTGTTGATGCTGCTTTTCTGGTTTATTTCTGAGTATATTTTGTACAGCTTTGCAGTGCCTCTCCATACAATGAGCAGTCGTCTCTTGTACCTAGACCTCAGACCTTCAGCGAAATCCCCTAAGCACTCCCTGCTCTCAGTAGACGGCAGTGTGTAAAATCGAGGTCCTGCGATAGCTGCAGAACTGTCACTGGTGTCCTTGGAGGTTGGGTTTCCCAGTCTGTCCAAGCAGTGGCCTGCCCGAGAGCTTTCCCTGGGGGAGAGTCAGTATTTTAAATGTCTTGCTGATGCGTCACCTGCCGTGTTGTTAATGACATCCTTCATTGGTAATGGCCCGTGTTTAGGGGCCAGCTCTGGAAGTCCTTGGACATCTTTCCATGGCCCAGTCCTCCCATCTCCGCACTGGGGAGAAGCAGTGGGAGGTTTTGCTGCTCGCACACAGGTGTTGGGCTGGGCTCTGCAAGTCCTGTCCCAATAGCTGACATGAGTTGTGCATTGCCTTTGGATGGTGGCTTCTTCAAGTGGTTTGATAACGTTTGAGTTTGCAATGCAGTAGGAGCCCCCTCCCTGTTCAGTAGTCAAAAGGATCGTTTTGTAGCATTGTCCCTAAGTATTTCTTAGTCGTGGGAAAGTTGGTGTGAAATCCGTTGCGAGTTCCTTGTTTTTGAGAGAATCGAGGAGGGTTTGAAGTTGGATTTTTTTGATCCTTTGTCACGGCCATACTTGTAAGGTTTCAAAGTGGCATATGGTAGGGTTAGGTGATGGGGCTGGAGTAGGATTTTAGTTGTCCTGACTTGCATCTTGGTTTTGCCTTCCTGGTTTTTTTCAGCAATGCTCCCAGCCTGGAAGCTAGGGTATGGTTTTAGTGTAAGTCAAGTCATGAAATACTGCAGTTCTTGGTGATCAGAGCAGGGGGGTTCTCACCCCAGCCCCAGGCACCCAAATCCCCAAGAAGGCAGATTCAGCATAGGGATCCTCTAGTCCTGATTGCTCGAGTTCTGATGTGAAATGGAGCCACAAAGAATAAAGCAAGCATGCAAAAAAGGAAAGAAAATAACAGAAAAAGCACTCATCAGGATGGTTATCATCATCATCAAGTACCACAAGTCCTCAGGAGGTGGAAAAACAAGAGCATCCCTAGGCTGGATTCTGGGCCCTCCCTGCCTGAGAACTCAAGGGCAGACCTAGAACCTCCAGGTGATCTAGAACCCACTCTAGAACCATACGTTGAGCTAGACCTGTGTCTGGAACCACCTCCCTACCAAAACTGCCCCCTCCAGAACACATCCATGTTCCAGAAACTGCTGCACCATCACCACCCTCACTCTTCAAAACATCCAACTCCTGAAACTCAGCCTCTGGAATGGACCTTGACTCCAGGGCCAGCCCAGACTCTAGAGCCCTGGCCAACTGTATGAGGTAAGTGCCAGGTCCTGCACTTCGGTTGCAATAACCCCATGCAGCGCTACAGGCTTGGGGACGAGTGGCTGAAGAGCTGCCAGGCAGAAAAGGACCTGGAAGTGTTGGTCAACGGCCGGTGGAATATGGCCCATCAGTGTGCTCAGGTGGCCAAGAAAGCGAAGAGCATCCTGGCTTGTATCAGAAATAGTGTGGCCAGCAGGACCAGGGAAGCAGTTGTACTCCTGTACTTGGCAGTGGTGAGGTTGCACCTCCAATGCTGTGTGGTTTTAGGTCCCTCACTACAAGAAAGACGTTGAGGGGCTGGAGCAAGTCCAGAACAGGGCAGTGAAGCTGGGGAGGGGTCTGGAGCAGGGGTCTTATGAGGAGCAGCCGAGGGATCTTGGGAAAAGGAGGCTCAGGGGAGACCTTATTGCTCCCTACAACTCCCTGAAAGGAGGGGGTAGAGAGGTGGGGAACTTCTTCCAAGTAACAAGCGATAGGACAAGAGGAAGTGGCCTCAAATTGCACCAGGGAAGGGTTAGATTGGATATTGGGGAAAATTAGTTTGCCGAAAGGGTTGTCAAGTGTTGGAACAGGCTGCCCAGGGAAGTGAGTGTGGAGTCACCATCCCTGGAGGGATTTAAAAGACGTGTAGATGTGGAGCTTAGGAAGATGGTTTAGTGCTGGACTCGGCAGTGTTTGGTTTATGGTTGGACTCGATGATCTTAAAGCTCTTTTCCAACCTAAATGATTCTATGATAAACGGAAACTGAGAGGGTATGGGAGGCTGTGATGCAGCGGGATGATCTCTGAATTCAAGAAAACAAGTTTCAGCAGTGTCTGCCTGAGCATTTGCTTGGTGAAAAGCTTCTTGGTGTGTGCAGATTGCCTTCTCCTCCTCCTTCCCCTCCCCGTTTTTTATCAAGGAAACAAGTTCCAAGCAAAATACTCCAAAGTGATGTTTAATTACTCTTTAAAATGCAACTATTTGTCTTATCAGCCGTGTGGATTTCTGTTTGCTGCTTTGATTTGACAGTTAGTAGTTTGTCATTTTTAAAAAGCTTGCACACTCCAGGAATCTGTGATTTTTTTATGTGTTTGAAAGTAGAGATGTTGAATTAACTGCAGCTTTGAACTATTCACGGATAATTTCAGCCCCCCTGCTTTCGGCAAATAACAAGCTGACTCCTGAGCTTTCAGGCTGCTTGAATACTGAATAATCACGACTTTAGAGCTGTGTGTACTCTCTAGACCGGTTCCACAGCACGTCGCGGCATAACGCATGATGGATTTGAAACGTTTTTCTCGACAGATCACTTTGTCCCCGTGCCATCTCTAGATAACAACCATTAGGAGAGGGGGGAGTAACACCAGTGTGGGGAGGGGGCTCAGGTTCATCACAGCTTGGGCTCTGTGCACATTAATTGCCCTGTTCCCTGGGGGGTGTTCAGCTGGGGGACACGGAGAGGCCTTTCCCCTGGTGCTGCTGTGGCGCAGCTCTGCAGGGCCTCTTCCTCTGTGCTTGCTGGGACCAAGCGAAAAACACAGTTAGGGTTAAATCTGGAGGTTGTAAGGTAAAGATGGGGCCAGTGGAGAGACTGGGAGCCAGAGAAGTTGATGAGTAAGCAAACAGACATACAAAATTTTCTTGTGGGAGAGTGACTTATACGAGTATTGCGGATTACAACATGAGCGTCTGGTATGATGGCTGATGGCATTTTCATCACCTCGGTTTTCCAAAGGAAATGTAGTGTCTGACTGATTTGGATTAGAGTACACACAATTAATGGACGGGTGGAACTAAAGAGATGCAGGAGTGGTTTCTGCATGCTCTCACGTCTGTCTTTCAACGCAGCGAACAATTGCAACCAGCAATTAATATGTAAAGAATTTGCGGTCTTTATTTGGTGTGAGTGACTGACTGCCTCTGTTGGGCAGGGCATGAGCTGAGCTTCTTCCAGCAAGCCCCTCTGGCCCCAAAACTGAGCGACGGGAGCCCCTGATGAGTCGCAGGGGTGCTGGCTCCCTGCCCAAGGTGGGAGGTGAGCACTGGGCACAGAGCCTAAATGCTGGGGAGCATCTGCTCCGTGAAGGATGCATTTCAAATGGTTGATGTGCCATCGCAACAGCAGAGAGCAGGAATGGTGCACGGGGTGGGGAGAGCCTTCAGCGGGGTCGCAGGCAGGCAAAATCAGAGCAGAGCAAACGTGGAAGCCAAAAGTTTTTAATGAGGAAGGCAGCGGGGGTACCCAGTGGTGCTGGGGGCAAGGCTCAGCAGCCTCTCAGACAACCAAAGCACTGGAGCAGTGGGGTGTGAGCCGTTTTTGTGTGTATCTTGCAGCCGTGAAGATCAGCAGCAGCCAAGGAGAGAAACTCCAGGGTCCTCTGGCAACATTTTCTCTGTCTTTGCAACTGCGGCTAAATGCAACCTAACTTCAAAATATTTTAACGGAAAAAAGGTGCGAAGGTCCCCATTAAAAAATGAATTAGCCAAGAGTTACCAGATTTTTATTTTGTGTCTGAAGTATAAAATAAGCCGATGGCATCCTCAGATGTGAGCAGGGGCTCAGTGTGGCGGGTCCCCGGGGAGGGAGTGGCAGGAGACACAGGGGAGAGGGGGATCTCGGCGAGGCCGGGCTTTGACAGCTGAGAAGGCAGCGTTGGTTTGAGTTTCAGTGCAGGGATTTAAGAATCTGGGTGAGAATTAGGTAATGTTTGCAGAAGAGCGTAGAAGGCAACTGAAATGAATTGCAAACTGCGTGCGTGAGCTGGAGAGAGAGAGATTCTAGTTCTGCCCCATTCCCAAGAGATTCCCACTGGAGAGATGAAGTCATAGCCATTACTTCATTAGTGTTAACCGGGGATGCTGACAAATGAATGAGCCCTCTTCATTGGGTTGAGGGGAACGCTGCGCCGGCTCTCACTCCGCTCCTCGGCAGCTGCTGCCCTTGCCGCCG
>NW_010201053.1:40254-41380 GCF_000695765.1 Mesitornis unicolor | reverse complement strand
GACGGGCAGCGGCAGCCGTGTGCTCGCCACAACGCCTCCGTCAACGCTCCGGCCCGTGCCCGGCGCAGGGAGCGTTAATGGTACCCAGCGGTCCCAGAGCAAATAGACAGGGGTAGGATCTCCTCCTCGCAGCGTTGCCGTGGGAGTCCCTCTTGAAAACAGTGTGAAATTTATTGGAATACATGCCAAGGATCTTATGGCGGATCCGAGTTGCTAAATCCTCTAAACCTGAGCCTGCAGCTTCATTGACGAGGCCTCTCACTTTGCTCTGCTCCAAGCTTGAGTCCCTCTTGAAAACAGTGTGAAATTTATTGGAATACATGCCAAGGATCTTATGGCGGATCCGAGTTGCTAAATCCTCTAAACCTGAGCCTGCAGCTTCATTGACGAGGCCTCTCACTTTGCTCTGCTCCAAGCTTATGGTTTTACTGTTCCCATTTTTTTTTATGGAAGCATCCCTGCCCCAGCCTGGGCTAATCCTGACATGCCACTGCATCTGGATGTTAGCTCGTTTCTCGCAGCTGACACTGTGCAAAGGCAGATGTCTGGAGTTACTTTTGTTTAAATAGATTTAATTCAACCAGGAAAGTTACCCTATAGGTAAGCAAGTTGGGACAGGGGGAGATGGTTTTCCATTTTATCAGCACCCCAGGGCTGGTAGGTGAATGAACTGGTCCCCAGTAATGTCATGCTTTGGAAATGTTTGGTATTTAAATTGCAAAGGGCTCTAAATCACGTTTTTGTGTCTCAGGCACAAGCTGGACCTTGCTGTGGCTCTGTCGGTGGAGAGGAGCCCCTGCTTGCCCATCCAGTCCTGTTGGAGAGTGCTCTTGGCCTCTCCCCTCCACTCCAGCGGCTCTTCTAAGGCTCAGTTGTGCTGTCTGGGGCAGATCTCGTAGCTCGGTGAGGCTGGGACTGCTGTGCTCTTGTAACCGAGACAAATGCCACAGTCGTATGGGAGGAAGTTGTATGGTGAGCTGCTGTTTGAGCCGGGGGCCTGCTCATAATCCCTCCCTCACCGGGCCGGGCTATAAGTTTTAATTAAAAGCCTGTAAGGTGCTTTGTGATTCTCTGCCGAAGGGCCCTGTGCAAGGGCAAAGCCTTTGTATAAAAGCTAAAGACCTTT
>NW_010201053.1:39430-40223 GCF_000695765.1 Mesitornis unicolor | reverse complement strand
AAAGAGTTGGAGCTAAACCAGCAAGACCCAAGCAGCTGAATCTGAGCAGATGTTGATTCTCTCCCACTTTGATAGTTCAAAAGGGTTATTTTTGCCTCTCAGGAAAAAAAAAAAAAGAAGGAGAAACTCAGTGATTTTATTGGTGTTGGCAAGGATCTCAGCTCTGTCCCCTTCTGCTCACTGCTGGTTAAAAGCGTGCAGGCTGGGCTGGAGGTGTGCGTGGAGGGTTTTGGTTGTGGGCAGTGCTGTTGCTTCTGCAGTTCAGCAGCCGCTTGCCCGGCTCCTTGCTGGGGACTCCGGTTTGTTTTCTCGTTACTTGGCTGCCGCTGTTGTGTGCAGGAATGAGACAACTTGAACTGAACCAGGAGGAAGACAGCAAAGGTAAAACAGATTTCAGATGAGCCGGGCTGTGTGAGGGCATGGGAAGGAGAAGATGATTTCCAGGTTTGCTGTTGGAGCTGTGAAGCAAATGCGACCTCCTTTGTGCGACTGTGTCAGCCGTCAAGGAATGAGCGAGTCCAAAAGCCCACAGATGCCTCTAGCCCCACCAAGGGTTCCCATGCCCCTGCATGTGCCCCTCCAGACACAGCCGGGGCCTGAGCGACAGCAGCACTGTGGGCCTTGTGGAGGTGCTTGGGTCTGAGCAGATTTTGGCATCAGACAGGTCACCAGGACATTGGAAATGTTTATTTTTGCCCCAGGTTTTTCTGGCTGCTGTTCTGTCACTCTCGGAGCGAATCAAAGGACACCAGGCTACAAATCCTGCCTTGCAAGTAGTACCTGGGTGTTTAGA
>NW_010201053.1:32511-39399 GCF_000695765.1 Mesitornis unicolor | reverse complement strand
GGAATGCACTTCTTTTATCAGCTGATAGCTGGCGTTTTAGGAGGGCAGCTATGCTCATTTCCTTCTGAGAGGCTGATGGCTCTACAAGCTTGTTTTTTAGGGCGCTTCCTTTTAAATTCTCATTTAAATTCTGATCTGTGGCTGTAAGGCAGAGACCACATTGCTGCTACATTACAGGCTGCTTCCAGCGAGTTCTTCCCTGTAATCTCTGTGCTTGGGAGCTTTGTAAAAGGCTGCATGCATTAGGAAAGTCCTCATCTGAGGGGCAGGGAAACTGAGGCAAGAGGGGTCTGGGGCCTGGGTGAGTGACCGGAGTGGGGCTCTGTGGCTGGCACTACTGGGATTTCCCAGTGCCAGTGCCCCAGTTCACCGGGAGCAGTCCAGTCTCACCAGTCCCACACAGCACATGAACTGGAGCCCCTGTGTCAGCCGCAGACATTGCCCCCCGCTGCCGCCGCCGTTGTGCCGCGTGCTTCCAAAATCGGTTTGTTCCAGGGTTAGAAAAGACCCATTTTTGTGTCCCGAGTGCTGCATTTCACAGATGTGGAAGGGAAAAGGTCTTAATGTCTGCAGCTTGATCTGCTAAGCTGAAAGCATGGGAAGTTTTTCACAGGAAGATTTGCTGCCCAGCTTTCTCAATGCAAGCTTGCACAAATAGGTTTTATTCTGACAATGGGTTGTAGCAGCTGGAGGCCTCCCACCAAGATTTCTGATATTTAGGTCTTCGATTCTGGCAGAGACAAATGGCAATAAATTAAATGGGTAGGAGAGTTTCAGAGAGTAGTACAGATGGTGGGAAACTTAGGGCAAGGGCTCTGTAAGTGCTAATGCATGGCCCAGCTTGGACTCCTTTTGTTTTTAAAGGAATGGTAAAAGCTATGGGATGCTGTGCCAGCAATTTTGCTTCCCATGTGTCTTCAGAGACCTGCAGGACACCCCTATTGCAGTGATTTCTTAATGGTCAAGAGAGGAGCACGCACTGGGTGCACGGCGGGCAATGCAGGGCGGCACGACGATGCCCTCTGTGCCTTTCTGTCCTCACAAACCCCGTCCTGGCTCGCAGTGCACTTGGGTGCTCTCTGTCCTCAGTTTTCTGCTTTCCTGGCAAACACTGGAAAAGTCGACTGTTAAATGACACTTCTTGAATATTTGTAAGTCTTTCACTTTTTTTCCTCATTAGATCTGACCCGGTTTAGGTTTTGTTGAGCTGTGGGGATTCAAGCGGAACGATTTCATTCCTTTCTCCGTCTCTGTCTGCATGAATTCGCTGTGTCTCCCGACTGACGGTTTAATTACTGTGCTTGACAGGAGCATCCACTTGGCACGAAGGTGTTTATCTCTTAGGCCGTTCACAAAGTAGATGTCTGCTGCCCTGCTCGGTCCCAGGACAGGTTATTTGCCTAGAGAGGCAGTTTTCAAGCCGGTTAATTGCGATGTTGTGAAGCAGAAGGGTGGGTGGCTGTTCCTGCCTGTCCCTGTGGGCACATCCCTGCCGGCTGCGTGGAGACGGTGGCTCTTGAGGTGGAAAGGTGGAGCTGTGGGAGGTTGGGTTTCGTCAGAGGGATGGTGAGCGCAGGAGGAGCAGTTTGGGAAAGGATGGGTGCATAGGGACAGGCCTGAGGACCAAGCTGGATTGGGGAGTGGTACCTTGCCTGGAAAGTCGCTTTGCTCCAGACAGCCCAGGTTTGAATCGCAGGAAGGCTCCAGAATCGACTCTGTTTACAAGCGAAACGCCCTGTGAGCCCTGTGTGTTTTATGCTGCTTTTGGCTCGGGCTGGCGAGGCAGCAGCCCTGTGTTGGGCCACATCCAGCGTCCTCTTTTTGATGTTGGTCTCCATGAGGATTTGCTGCAGTCTTCACCACTGAAGAGATGGAGTTGTCTGCATAAAACGCAGTCGCTCTCTAGGTTAAGAGGCCACCGAACACCACCTCTGTCTCTGGCCATCTCTCTAATTGTTAAAATAATAAAATCAGACAGAGCTTATGGCCCCGCCAGTGGATTAGTGGAAGAACAAGCCATATAAAAGCCAGTTACCTGTGGTGGCTCCCATCTCTTGCTGAGTGCACCTCCAGCTGCTTCATCCCCTCAGTTCCCAAGAGCCGGAGCCAGGATTATCCCAAACAAATCCTGTTACCCAGCTGCTCCTGTGGCGGGGACCTGCTGGGCATTGGGATGAACCCCTCTCACCCCAGCACCCCCGGAATAAAAGGGAGTTGCAGGACAGGAGTGCCCCACGGGACATAAATCGCGTCGCTCTTTGCAGATGACATCATGGGCGAAGATCAGGGATTTTTAGGATTTCTTTGCCAGAAAGTGGCAGTGTTGATTGCCAGGCTGAGTAATGAAGAATTTGAAGTTGTGATTCATCCCTCAATCCACATCTTAAGTATGCGGTGGTAAAGCTAGGAAAATCTGTGTATGTATAAAGTGTTTCCTCTTCGGGAGCTGAGAAACCCTTAGGTGCAGCAATTATTGTTTTACTTAATTGGGATTGAAATAGCAAACGCTTAGAACGTGCCAGCTCCTGTCTGTTGTGGGGAAAACTCAATTGCTCAGTAGAAATGCCTTTTCATCCAGCCACACTGAAGAGAAAATAAGGTCAAGTCTATTGAAAAGAAGAATTCCAGATGGGTTTTTTTTGGTCATCTACTCAAACACTTGTTCAGGCCCGTGGAGGTGGCTCAGCATGGGCTGGTTTTGGTGAGGACACCGTTACCAGCAGTGTTTGCTTCATTCAGAGCTCCAAGCTGTACGAGCCAGGGTGTGATTATCATGTGCTCTGCTGACACAGAGCTGCCTGACACATCCTGATTTCAACGCTGGGCACTGCCATTTACTCAGCGTTTTATGTTTTCAGTGTTTCTTGTTTATGTTGGTGAAAGCCCCTATCCACAGAGAAATAGTGACTGAGGTGAGCAGCGCTTGCTGCAGTGAAAGGCCTCGCTCCGCCTTCCCTGGTGGGAGCCGCTGAAGAACACCGCAGCGTTTCCCCCGCCTTGCTTAACGCAATGTTCCTAAAGAAAATACGTGTAATCAAGTCCAGACCTTTTTGCAGGAATTGCTGTGCACCACGTTCTCCTTCCCCTCACAGCGAGCACCGCGCCGGCTCAGCCAGGGCTTGCCCGTTGTGTTGGCAGAGCAGTGTTTGCGTGGTGGGGTTCAGCGGTCCCAGGGGCCTGACTGCTGTCCCTCTGCTCTCCTGCCTGTCGCAGCCCGTTGGAGCCCGATTTCTGCTCAGGCACGAGCTCTTTCTCATTTTGTTTACGCTCCACTTAGCAAAAGAGGTTGGAGCCAGATGGTTTTTCTGCAGAGGATATAATTTCATTGGGGAGAAGCGGGAGTTTGTGAAGCAGTCTGTGGGATTAGTCGCACCTTGGCTCCTGCAGGATCTCCGCACCCCCTTCTTCAGGCTTATTTCTGTTCTTTGAAAACTGAAATTTCCATTGCTGTTGATGCCCTGCCAGGCATTCTCGCAGGGTTACTTTCCCTTGGACACAGTTCAAGAAACCCATCGTTCCTTTTCTCTATCGTTTGTTATCAAAGGGAGGGGAGCACCTTCCCCGTGCTGCCCCGCTGCCTCCAGCGCTGGCAGGAGGAGATGGCCGGGGCTGCTCTTCACCAAAAATATGCATTAGAAAATATTTTGGTGGCAGGGAAGCTGAAGCACTCATGTCCTCAAGAAAATATGCTTCAACATGTAAAAAAAACCAACCCCAAATTTTTTCAGGGCACTGGCAGAGGTCTTGGTTAAAGCCCTCTTCCACCAAAGCATTGAGCTGAAGGTGGAAAGCCCAGGTACGTGATGTGCTTTAGTTTGTACATTTAGGCGGGAGTGACCTAGGGATTTCTGAGAGACTTGTAACATGACATTTTTATTTTAAAGACTGCTGAAGTCAGGTTTTCGGTAAGAAAAAATAAATCCTGGGGCAATGGGAGCTTCAAAATTGGAGAGGTTTTGGGGCTAGAGCCCATGGCAGGTCCTGCCCTCGCTGGGTACCGTAAGGTGGGATGCAGGCACCAAGGGGGGTGAGATGGGAGAGGAGACCCCCACCTCCTGCATCCCACAGCAGTCTGCTCCCTCTGGCACTGGGGATGTGTTCCAGTTTCATCTAATCTTCCTTTCTCTTAGGATTTGAGCTGACTCTTCAGCATGACCCTAGTGTGTGGATGAGAAAAAAAGAGTTTGTTAAAGCAAACAAACAAAAAGAAATACGTTTAAGGAAAAGAAAGCCCAAACGTAGCTTTCTGCAGGTTGTAGGAGGAGCTGGCTACAGGACAGGCTGTTTTCTGATCGTGTCAGTGTGGTATCTTTAATCTTGGTGATGTGCATCATTTAAATAGACTGTGTTGGGTGAGCCGGTGTGTGTCTGCTTCCTACATGTCCACCTGATTTACCTCACCTCTCCTTACCCCTGCCTTGCCTTGCCGTAATGAAACTACACCAGTTTTTAGGGTTATTGGGGGAAAACCTGTTTTCCTAGAGAGAATATAGACGTTTGCTGGATTTTCAGAGAAAATATATGAGCTTTCCTGACAGGAGAACTGGCCGAGCAAGTTAGTGGTGGGTTTGAGGTGTTCGCTTTGTGAGCCTGAACGATATTTGATGTGCAGACAGGTTTTCAGACATTGCTCATAGAGGAGGTGTTGGCAGGTCTGTTGTTAACACCCTTGCCTTAAGGCCAGACTATTGAAAATTCAAGTTCAGCTTGAATCTCATTTCAATGGCTTGGAAGGCTGCAATCTGATGGGCTGAAAAATCCCATCCAGCTCCAGCCCTTATTAGGAGCTTAATCTGAAGTGCAGTCAAAGCCAAATAAGGGGAAGGGCAAATAATAAAAGCAGTAAAATGGAACAAGAAATGTGCATCCAATTTACAGTATTCCTCTTAATTCAGCCCCCTATATACGTTACGTTACGATATGATGCAGTTTCTAATTACAGGCTCACATACGGGTTTTTTCCGTGACGCCCCTGCCCATGGTGCTCGGGGCGGGTGGCTGAGGCAGCCCAGTGAGGGATGGGGCTGCATGCGTAGGACCCCTGCCCTGTACAGAGCAGGCTTTGAAGGGAAGGGAGTGATGGAAAAACAGAGGGGGTAAAGTGATGGTTAAGGAGATGGGATTCCTGCTCTGTTTCTGCCGCAGGGCTCATGTGTGGCGCCGGGTAAATTACTTTTCGTGCACAACGAGGGACTTCATTTCCTTGGTCCCCAGGCTGTGGGTTGAGTTGCAGAAGTGCCGAGTGCTCCTGCTGCAGATGATCTCATGGGAAGTTGTGCGTCAAACATTTAAAATGCCGCTCGGTGCTATTTATTTTTTAAAAAGGGAGCTGCAGGCTCCTTCTGGATGCCCGGAGCTTCTCTGTACCTCTTTTCTTTGGCTATAAACTGTAGATGTTGTGAGCACAGTTCTCTAGGATTTTATGGAAACAAATTCACCATCGTTTGAGCGCTATCCCAGTCTGCAGTGGCAAGACGCCTTCGTTCTTTGCCTTGAAGCAGCACATGAAAAGTGTGAAGTGAAGAGAGCTGAGTGCTGCGCATGAATGACGAGGGGAAAACCAAAACTGAATAATTCCTTGCTTGTTGAGCATCTTCTGTTCGCGGCGCTGACTGCGTCAGGGCTTGCACACGCGGTATGTGGCCATGCTGTAGGGACCCTACCCAAGTGGACCAGATTAAATCTACAGAGAAAGCTTATTTCCAGCACATCCTGGCTTTTCAGGGCTTGGCAACTGTAGTATTTTGTTAAGGGAGCCCTTCAGATGTAATGTTGTCTGAATTACAGGACCAGGCGAGTAAGAATTTGTGTGCAGAGGGTACTGTAGCAAATGTTACAGGGAGGAGGTTGAACAGCTCGGTCTAGCAGGGGGTCATTTGTTCGCGTTTCTGACCTGTAGCAGAAAGTGAGAGGCTTTTGGATCATCCAGGAAGGCCTCCGTGTGTATTTTAGGCTGCCAACAGCAGATGTTTGCTTTTGGCTTATCTGAACATGGGTTGCGTTGGAGCTTTAGGTTGGACCACTGTTGTGTGTTGGAGCCTCGCTTGCAAAGCAGCTCCTGCGTCCATCGAAGAAAGAGGTTGAGGAAGTTGTTTTTTCTGTGGTTTCATGGAACTCCAGACCATCGTCTGTCTCTAAGGAAGATGTGACGCACGGTGGCTTTGCAGCTATGCAGCCTGATGGAGAGGCGCATAGCTGCAGATGCTGTCACAGGGATGCTCCAGCGAGAGGTTTGGGAAGCCCAGAGGCAGCTGGCATCCCTCTCCCTTCCCCAGCATCCTTTGGACTTTGTTCCAGCTCATCTCCTTCCCCTCAAAACGTGGATTAGGAGCTGCAAATCTTATCTGCAGGAGGCGCAGCGTGTTTCGTACCAGCCTGGCAAGAAGAGCCCCATCAGCCGTGCTGCTGGGAGGAAGGGCTGCGCTCAGCCATGCTCTTTCCAGGGCTCTGCAAGGATCTGAGCACAGCTCGCCTAAATCAGCAGATGTTGTCAGGCGTGCAGAGGCAAAACCTTGCTCTAATTCACTAATTATAAAGATTCCTGGCAGAGGCGCCGTGTGAGTCAGCTACAAAAAAATTACTTGGGGGAAAAAAATAAGTTTATGGTATAAGGCTGACTTGAGCACAGCAGAAGGAGGGAAGCTGGGACTTTCTGTAAATCCAGTTGGTGATCCAGCGTTTGAACGCCGTGTCCTCGTCTGGAGATGGGAGAAGCAGAGCAGTGACAGCCCAGGGGCTTGTCCCCCCTGCCCGCAGCTCTGAAGCTGATGGTGTGGCAGGGCACAGATGGAGATTTCGCCTTCCACCACCACAGGAGAGCCCAGCCCCGGAGCTGGGGTGGCTCTGGGTTGTGAACTGGGGCAAGGCAGCCCCTTCCCTGCCCGCCCT
>NW_010201053.1:10842-32497 GCF_000695765.1 Mesitornis unicolor | reverse complement strand
CCAGGGGTCGCCTTTGCCTTTCACTGCATGCGTGCAGCAACCAGGACCTGAGGAAGCCTCACATCCAGTCAGGTCTTGAATGATCTGCAAAGGGCGTTCGCAGCGCTGTCTCCTAGGGAAGCTGCCTGCTTTTTTTTTTTCCTCTTTATAAACACTGGACTTGATTTTATTTTCATTACAAAACCCACATAACTAATTTCCCTTGGAATCTTTCGCAGGCGTCTGCTCTGAGTGTGTTTTGGCCTCGCTGCCCAGTGCCGGTTTTGAATCCCAGTCCCTGTGGTGGGAAGGTTTTAGAATTAATGCCAGTTGTATTTTTTTTTTTAGTAGAATCACAGTGTCTGCCTGTGGGTTTTATACAAATATCTTTGGCTTTATGCTTCGCCTGCAAGTAGCCTGTATCCAAAGGGTGTGTAGCCAACAACAGCAATTCAGCAAGGACATAGCATTTCCCGTGTCAAAATGCCTTTGTATTTCTTTCCGTAACCTCACTTGCACCTCCCCGGCCCTGCTGCTGCAGTTGTGATGCAGGGTGTGTGACTGTGGTGCAGGTGTGTGGCAGCCCCACCAGTGAGTAATTTCAAATTACACCTGGGGAATATGGAGTAGGAAGCAGTCCTGCCTGCTCCCTCTGGGGATGGATGCGTCTTTACAGGGATGACTTTTCAGCTGGGAAAAATGCATTTGCTTGCACTTAGCACATGCTTGCACTGAATTTTCTGCCCTCCGCTGGTTCTCTTTTCACTTTTGTACCTGGTTTTAAGACGTGGCTCCCGAAGCAGAAGATAATTTTGCAGGATGTAGCACCATCCTTTTGATCCCCAGCTTCCCTTTGATTTCCTTTCCAGGGTGTCCTTTGTAATACAACCACACAGACATAGGTTGCTGTGCCCCACAGACACTGGCATCCATCTCTTCAACAAAACACCCCGCACTGCCCAGGAGCAAGGGATCCAGGAGGGCTGTTTTCCCAGAAGAAAACAGCTTTATTGGGGTGGGCGGGAGGTATTTTTTTGAAAATACACCTTTTCCTGAGGAGCTTTTAAGAGCACACAACTCCCCGGTGTCTCCAGTCCTGTAGTGCTTGTCGGCTGTAGTTTTTGTAGCTCTTTTCTCTTTAGTCAGCAGTTTTTATAGTCCTTTTCCCTTTGATGTTGGTTGCTGTCAGCAGGGAAGTGTGAAGCTGGTCTGACAGGTAATATCTGGTAGATAATGTAAACTGTTAGTAAAGAAATGAGAAGTGAGCAGAAGACTGTGGTGGAGGTAGCGTTGAGGAAGGTCAGTATAAACACGCCTTGCCCTTGGGGTGGGAAAAGGGGCAGAAATCCTGAGAACAGGTTTGTATCTGCATGAAGCTTCTGTAACCTAGAAGAGGCTTTTATTTATTCCTTGAAATCCGGAGTTTGTAGAGCATGCGTTGGCCATGCAGCCTCTCAGCCCTGCCATAAATCTGCGTTTTGGCAGTGCTTGTCCAAATGCCATATTATCCAGATAGGAATAGATAGGGGATTAGAGCAGAATCCTCTGCTATTTATGGATTCCCTTGGGGAATACATTGTAATATTCTTTTGAATTGACTAAAAGGTAACCACAACAACCCAGCGCCTCAAGTGCATGTGCTCAATGCTCCCTGTGGCCCTCCTGTAGACCTGCAGAGGGGGAAGGGGGATGCGGAGAGATATTTCGGCTTATGGAGCTGAAACAGCGTTGTTCAGGCTTCGACTGTCTGCCACCTGCTGATCCCTGGGATTCGGAACAGAATCTGGGACACGGGCTTAGTTTTTTCCACAAGTGGGCTGGGTTTGGAGCTTTAAATCTCTCCTCTCCAAGTTAGTGCAGACTTGGAGAGTGTTAATGATTTTGTACTATGTGTAGCAGCGTCTTTCTGTAGAAGTTGCTAAGTCTTTCCCTCCTGCTTTGTGAATGTCCTTACAAATTCGGGTTCTGTGTATCCAGGCATCCCCATTGTCCCTCCTAGAGAAAACACAGAAAACCCAGTCCAATTGTGTTTGAGCAATGCAAGGACTGGGAAATACTGGTTTATCTTAGGAAACTTGCTTTTTACTCAGGAGCAGCAGGTTTGTCCTTGAGGGGAGGGGGAGCACACTTCGCTCCCCACGTCCCCTTCACACAGGGTCTAACGCAGCCCGTTTCTGTCTGCACTCACTGAGAAACAGCACAAATTGGGAACAAGTGGATGGCCAGCGCTCTCCTTCTCCGTTACGTGCCTGTTTAATTGGATAATATGCGTGGCCTTGCCTGTCTGTTTACCTTAGGCTTTGTTATGACAGAGGAGATGGATTTTTCCTGGCTCCTGCACACACAATGTGGAAACCAAGGTGATGCAGTGTCCGGTCAGAGCGTGAAGCCCATGGTGAGCTGGGGTCCTGAGCTGTTTCCTTGGTGGACCCCATCAATGTTGACTCCTTGCTCGGGGTCTGATGTCTGTGTTACACCTCCATGACGGGGAGGAGCGTCTCTTCTCATGCTCGTGCTGCTCACCGATGCACAGGGGCTCATTTTAGGTTGCTTTTTCTGGAAATAGGGGCGTTGGGAAGAGGAGGTGGCTTTGACGTACCTCTGTCTTCACCTCTGGACTTGGTGAATTCTTGGGAACTACAGGGAGGGAGTCTGTGTCTTCAGCTGTTTTCGCTCTCCCTTTTCTGAGCCCTTCTTTCCCACCAAGGAAACTGAGGTTTTTTTTCCCCTGTGTGTCCTAATTCCTGGGTGATTTCTGTAATTTATCAGTGCTAGCTTGTCAGCAGAGACTTGGAATAAAAGGCTTTGTAGTGTGCTGCTTAGCTGGCTGTACAAACATGAAAGTACCAGGTTTTTAACTAGCTTGCTCACATGGCTTTCCTCTGCCAAGCTTTAGCCAAAACACTCCACCAGATAAAAGGGATGCTGAGAAAGTCCAGGTCAGCCGGGGATTGTCTGAGATGGAGTATAACATTGATCTGTGTTTTAGTTTTACTTTTATTTCTTGTAACTTCACAGGAAGAGCAGGGAATGAGGATAAATTGTTTGAATCTCTTGGTGGTCAAAGATTAAGATGGATTGGGCAGGGGGCTGCCTGACAGAAGCTGTTAAGTATGAGCCCGGCTGCGTCCCCCTCTCTTGTATTTTGGATGAAGTTGGCTTCATGCTTCCTCCCTCCTTCCCTATGCTCCTTCTTAAATACCCGATCTGGTGAGTGATTGCCTTGAGTTTTCTGAGCTCTTTGAACTGGAATAAACAGGAAGGGCTCTGGGGAGGAGGCCTCGCATCAGTTCCTCGCCTTTCCCCTCTGAGGGCAGGGGTTTGCTCAGGTGTGACATTAAACTCACAGGGTTTGGTGCCCCTTTGGTCATGTCTTGCTTAGCTTAACTGAGCTGCTGGGTGTTTGCCATAGCTGGCGCAGATCCGAAAAGCCAAGAGTTTTAGATCTAAGCATCATCACATAGAGTTTGAGGGTAAAGAGCCTCTTTTTTAACTTTTGGCATTTTCCTCCAAGCATGAAGTTTTGGGGTGGGGAGGAGCTGGTGGGTGCAGGCAGGTCAGGACGCTGGGCACTGCCCCTGTGGTGCTTGGTGGGGCCGCTGCCTTTCTTTCCTGGCCTTTGATGTGCTGCGGGGTATGTAATGAGCATCTGCCCTCTAAGAGGAAACAGATTGGAGTTATAAAGTTGAAAAAAGAGGGAGCAATTTTGCTTAATCATTTTCACACGGATCCATGGGCGTTTCTGTAAGAGCGCACAGCATCTGGTTCAAGGGCAGCCTTGGCTGCTCCCAGCTCTCCCGCAGCTTTTGCAGGCTCAGGCAGAGATTGATGTTCCAGATGCTGTTCCCAGCGATCGGATCAATGACGTGCTTATTCAGACTTTTCATTTTTTAAAGAGAAAAAGTAGATTATACTTTTTAAGATGATCTGAAGCACAAGCATCTGTGAGCCTTTCTTTTCCCCTAGAGTAGGGCACTGCAAATCATTTCCCTATTTATGAATGCCACTCAGAAGGAAGTGAGCTGCCTGCCTTGGTACCTTCATACTCACCCATTCCCCTGCTCTGGCTTCTAGTCACTGCAAGAAATACAGGATATTTTATTTTGCTGTCCTGGCGTGTGCTTTCTGGACATCTCCGAACTTGTTTGTGGATGTGGGAGAGTTACAGAGCGACAGGCAGAGTGCTGGAAAGCTTTTGGGGATTTGATTTAAACCTGATGAAAATCCAAGGCCGCTCCTGGTTGTGTTGTCAGCTGCCAGCACCCATCGAGGTGGCTGCGAAAACAGCTGCTGTGAGTTTGCTGCTGTGGTTTGCCAAAACCAGGCTGGTTATTTACCTGTTCCTGCCTATGGGGGCATCAAGGGTGCCCACCTCGGAGAGCCTCGTGGTGTTCGTGTGGTGTTGTGGAGGTGGAGAGCCCGATGTTGCTTGCCGAAGGATTGGGCAGGAGCTCTCCATGTGCCACCATAGCGAGTCCCATGGGAATGAGAGTCCTTAACCACTGCCCCAGCTCTCTTTACCTGTTGCTTTGGCTGATGAGCTTTCATTATTAGCAAGATCACAACTGCTGCATTTTCCTTGGGATCGCCAAGAGCAGCGACAGCACCTTGTCCATTTCGGGAAGAGTTTGGCTGGCTGCTGGGACGGACCCCGAAGCCCACACTTGGCTTTCAGCGTTGTGAGCATGCGATGTCCAAGCAGAGCCGTGGTCTTGGCCAGGGTAAATGTCACACGTCCATTTTTGCCTGCACGGGGTCTGCACACTGCGTGAGACACAGAACAAAATTCCACAAAGCAAACTGGAACTAAGCTGCAGGTTTTATTCTCATTAGTGTAGAATTTATAAAATCGAGTGTTTCTGATGTCTCTAAGGAGAAAGGGAGAATTAACTCCTGGAGAATGTAACCTGAGGACACTTAAAAGGCAAATTGTTCACATACTTGCTTTAAAATTTGCATGAGTGTAGTAAAAGGTCATCATAGCTGCAGAGTCTCCTGCTCAGATCCTCGCTTGCTGGTGGCTGATTTTGAGAGCCTGTTGCTAAGTGTTCCTGGAAACAGCATAAAGATGAAGCAAGATAATTGAACAAGAAAGAAGGAGAGGGGGGGAAAAAGCTTGGAGCTCGCAGCCGAACCGCAGAGCTGCCAAACAGGATGAGCACATTGGACTTTGGTGGCTGCATTTAATCAGTTCTGACCCTGGGGTGGGGAAGGGATGACCGAGCATGAAACTTCATGGCAAATCCCTGGAAAAAGCCGCTTGGACGCAAGCGTGTGATTTGCTTGTGTTTCCCGTTGTCTGGCTCCAAACACGTTGCTTCCTAGCATTGAGACTGGAGTGGGGCCGGGAAGGCAAACCCTGCTCCCATGGCTTTTTGTGCTCTTTTCCTGGATCAAATCTCTGTTCCCGCAGCATTTCATTAGCCTGGGATCTTCTGCAGGGTCAGTAATCATGGAAAGCAACAGGATAAAACGAGAAGATAAACAAACAAATGCAGAGCTCGACTATTGCAGAAAGCCTTCAACTCCAGGTGACTCCTGAGGGTTATCTTCTGCCCGTCTCAGGTCAGGTTTCCCTCTGAGGAAACAACTGATGGTTGTTTTGTGTACTGAGAATCAAATAAACCCCTGATGCAGCTCTTTATTTTATTGCCAAAAAGACCAGGAAGCAGAACTTCCTCCTTAACTTTGGTCTTTCTCTACTTGAAACTCTTGTAAAAACACCAGACTTTCTCCACCTTCACGAATCGATTTCCTGGAAACAGTTTTACTAACTGTTTCTGGAGTGATTTTTATCATCCCAGAGCATTTTAACAAACTCTGAATATAGTAACAGCTGAAATACAGCCACATCTGAGGAAGGTCGCTGCCAGCGCACAGCAGTCTTTGGTGTTTTATAAAATAACACAAAATTGACTTCCTTTTGCACAGCACCTCCCTCAAAAGATGAGGTGGCACCCCTGCCGTCCAGCCAGCCCGTGGCACCTCCTGCTTTGCCATCGATTCAAAGCCCCTGTGGCATTAATGCACCCCACTTATCTGACATCTCTAATGTCCCCATGGGGTTTGCGTTGTCAGCAGTTCCTGGCAGCAGTCTCTGGTTTTGCTGTGGCTGCCTTTGTGCCATGCTCGGGACAGAGGGAGCGATGCTGTGCCCAAGGCTCCCTCACACCAGGGGTCGGTCTTGCCTTCCCTGTGCTAAGTTTTGTCTCTGTGCTGACTCATGGACTCTCGGCCCTTCAGGAAATTACATATTTTGTGACTTCTGTCAGTCAAGTCGGGATGTAGCTGCAGCTTTTGACCTTGCTACTGATTTATCACCATCCCTGTTTGTCTTTTTAATAGGTTTGGCGTTTGCAAAGCTTAAAACGGGGCTTAAAACAAAGAGGGAGCCTCAGTTTGCTGTCCCATTCCTCCTCGGTTGTTTGCTCTGGATCCAGGGGCCTCTTGTGCCTCGGTGCTGGGTTTCACAGGACAGATTGGTTTCCCTCGCCCTGCACCTGGACCACCATATGTGTGTCCCCCAAACCCTGCATCGGCCCTGTTGGCCTGGCCCCCTGTGGGCTTGCCCGGCACTGGTTATCCCTTCCCTCCCCCCTCTGCCTCCTTGCCCAGCCCAAACTGCGTCCCCGCTCCTTCCCCAGTCCTCCCGATTTCCCTGTCCCTCTGCCTTCTCCTCACAGCCGATGCCACCAGCTTTGCCGAAGCCCAGCGTGATGGGGAAGCCTCTGCAAAGGAGCAGTCGGGTGTGGAAATGGCTTCTGCAACCTCCTGCCCACCAGCTTGTGCTGCAGTCAGGATGCTGGCGCATCAGAGCTATGGTCAGCTTTGGTCTGCTCTGGTTTTTAATGTGTGCAGGTGATGAATTGTGAACGTGGGACTCATGGTGGTGCTTTCCTGCTTAGAGCTCAGTGACTGGTTTTGTGTTTCTAGTCCATGCAGCCTGTCTGCAGAGGGGAATGTCGATTTGGGGAGCAGGAGGCAGAAAAGGAGCGTTTTCCAGGCAGCATGACCTGTGATGCAGGCAGGATGGGATATAACGAGTGGCTCTGATGGCGTCCCCACAGGGCACCCAGTGCTGGCTCACACTGCGGCTCTGGGTCTCAGCTGCGCTGGTGAAGCGTGTCAGGAGGACACCAAGAGCTCGTTGTCATCAGTGGTTTAGCTCAGAGCAGTCTCAGCGGTCAGATGTTTGTGCAGAATGGACTTCATGGCTTCAGAGGAGAAGCCCCCATGACTGGGACCCCCAGCCATCCCGAAAGCTGAGGAGGAGCGGGATAACTCCGAGATATCGCTGCTCTTTCCAGCTGGAGCTCCAGAACACCTGGGTCTGGTTAACTCCCAGCTTATTTTAACCTGAGTGCGGTTACAGAGTGAATCCCTCGAGCTGTGCCGCCCCCTGACCGCGGAGCAGAGCCCGTTGCCTGTCTTGCATGCGAAGCCCAGAGCTGCCCCAGCGGCGTGGTGTGAGGGGAAGCTGTGGCTGTGGTTATGGCCTTTCCAGCTCTGCAGCTGCATAACCTCTGCACGAAAATCCTCCGTGGGTTGCAAACCAGGAGCGCTGCCAGGCTGCGATTCACCGCTGTCGGCTCCGAGATGGATGCGGCTGTAGGGAGGGCCAGACCCGACGTGCAGTAACCGGTGCAGCGTCTCCTGAGATCGCTGGAGCAGCTGGAGGAAAGCGGCAGCTTTTAAATCATGCGAGTGTTTGCAGTGATGCAAGTGCTGTGTGGAGCCGAGGTTTCTGTAATGAAGTGTCAGCAGTGATGCTGTGGATGAGCTATTGCATTTCAAAAGGTGCTGCGCAACGGGCAGGTTTCCCATCAACAGCCGTGGGCACAAGAGAGTATTTGCAGATGTGGTGGTAATTTTTTCGAGGTCTCCCGTGTTGCTGGTTTGGGGGATGTCCTGATGCTGGCATCCCCCTGGGAGGCTCCCAAACGTCCTGAAGCCCTCACTCCCCCGGGTTCATTTCAGTGCTAACAAATACCCTATTGTTTTCCAGCATTTTGTTGGTCTGATTGTGTAAGATTAACCAATGAAAACAAAACAGAAACCACACTAATACCTCATTGTATGCATTAAACAAAAAAAAGATCCCGATTTCCCTGCAGGTTTAAAAGGCTTTTGTGTTTGGTGGGAACCCTGTCTAAACTCGGGGCTGTTCAGAAGTGTTTGTTTCTTAATGGTCAGGGATTGAAGGTGTTTGACCCTGAGATCACTGCCAGGCTCGGTGCCTCCAGGCCAGCAGTAGCAGCAGAAGCGAAGGCGGTGGTAGGAAACCCAGGCTGCGGTGTGTGGTGGTGCTGGCGGCCGTCCCACTCCTGGTGACAGATAAGACTGGGGACCAAGAGAGACCCTGACCTTCAATTCACTGTCCCAGGCTGCACCCCACCCCTTGTCTTTCCTGTAAACAGATGGAAAAATAGCCCTTCCCCATGGAGAGAGAGAAATTACTATTTTTCTTATTACCTTTGTGTTTACATAGCAGTTTCTTACTCGGTGCTAGTCGTTTAGGGGGGTAATTTTATAGGGACCATGTGTGGTACGCTTCTACATGTGTCTTACATCTCTTCTGCAAACACTTTAACTCCCTCCGTCTTCACTGCTTTTTTAATGTGTTTGTCTTGCTGTCTTCCCTACCAGGAAAGCGTGAAAAAATGCCAGTGAAAACAGGTAACAGAGGGTGGGTTCAGGGTGCTGGCATCGCCCTCCTGGGTTCTGCACCCATTTTGTGCAAGCCCTGTGCCCCCGTTCTCCTGCTTGGCTCAGAGCAGAACTGCAGGGAGAAAAACTGCGTGTGAAGTACCTTGGGATGCTCACACTCAAGCGTCCTTTTAAGAGGCAGAGAAGGCATTTCTTGGGGATGCGTGGAGGTGTATTTCCTAGTGCTGAGTATGGTGCTGCATCCTTAAATTCTGCATTGTGTTTGGGCTGTTGGATACGATTTGAGAAACACCTAGAAAAAAAAAGAGGTTTATAAAAGACATCCTGGTAGTGTTGATTGACCAGCCTGTCTTGTAGCATCCTCCCTGCATGATTTCCTGCCTGCGTTGTTATCTGTGTGTTTAGACAAACGCCACTTCTCCCTGATCCTGGGGTCAAATCAAGCTGCCAACCCAGCACCGCTTTGAAACTCGCACATATGAAACAACCAGGCCACCTCCAGAGTCGGCCCCAGGGCTTTGCTCTCCGTAGATGATGTTAACTGCTCTTCAGTTCTGCTCAAATTAAATGTTTTCCTATCAGATATGGGCTGCAGAGGATGCAGCCTGTCAGCCTGCGTGTGCATCAGGAGGAGAGGATGCAGCTCACACACCGAGCCGGGCACACGTGCCAACCGTGTGCTGCTTTGCCCTCAAATAAAATGCTCAGCTCGCAGGCACTTGGATGGCTTAACCCAGGAAAGTGCAACGAGTGATGGTGCTGGGCAACCAGGGTGATAAGAGGGAGAAAACGCGAGGAAAAGTGGACTGGGACCTGGGGTTGGGCTGGCCCAGGTCTCTCATCCCAGGGCTTTGGCTGTGGAGCTCCGCGGGGAAACAAAGAGCAGCCCCCGTCGGCAGCCACCTCTCCAGAAAACCCCGCGGAGAGGATTTCCTTCTGCTTCAGCTCCAGAGCGATTGCTGTTGTGCTCCGTGGCTGGGAGCAGCAAAAGCCCGGGGTTGCAGGCTGGATCCTGCTGGGTCTCCCCTGCCCCTCGCTGGCCACGGGGCGATGTGGACGGTTGTGAACTGGACCGGGCTGTGCCGGGCTCCTGCCACAGAGCCACAGCAAGGGGAGGGTGGAGTTGACAAGCGGGATTTTGGATTTGATTTGGTTGGTTTTTGCTTGCTCCGTCGTATTGCTGGAATGTGACTGGCGGGGGTACCATCCATGGCAGGTGCTGCTGGGCTGAGTGCTGGGGGATACTGGTCCTAAGGTTGGTTTTAACTGGGCTTTCTCCCACTGTAGTCAGTGTGAGGGCAGAGGGGAGTGATAACACAGTAGCCTGGCTGCTCACCATGTGTGCCAGCAGCCGCAGTGCCCGGCGCCGTCGGTCTTAGCTGTTCACATCAATCTTATTTATTGCGATTCCAAATCCTCCCTCCTCAGCTCATTAACATTCTCAGGGCAGACGTCTCTCTCACCATTGTATTTTGTAATTAGATTTTCATTTGCTTTCAGGGTGAAAGAGCAGCACGACAGACATTAATTTACCCCAAGTCTTGCTTGGTCTCCTCCATGTCACAAGGTCAGGCCTTGGCACGCACCATCTGCCCTCGGTGCCTCCCCCACCATTTGGCTGCATGGCTGTTGATCCCACACTGCATCCCCTTGCGTTTAAGGGAGTTCCCTTAAAGGAGCAGTGAGGGAGGACTGGAAGAGGACCCTTTGCCCAAGCTGAGCTTGAATCGGAGGGACATGCGTGACCTGGATTTAAATCATCAGGGCGAGGGAGCAGCCTGTTCTGCAGCCCCGTGCCTGCTGTCTGCAGAGCCTGGGTGGCCCCTGCTGCTTGTAAACCCTTTAGGCACGACGTAAAAGCCGCAATTTAACATTGCGAGTGAGTGAGGACAGAGAGGTCCCCTGCAGTGCTGGAGCGGTGGGGCCTGGGCTGTGTCACCAGCCTGGAGCCGCTCTGTGTGGCAGAGCTGGGCAATGGGCTCTGCCGGTCCCCACGGCACAGGACCAGGGGCGCTTTTCCACCCGTGTGTGCCTCAGACAGACTTTGTATGTCAGCCTGTGGCTCTGGAACAAGAGACTGGCAAGAACCAAGCTCGTGTCTGAGGGGAAACTCCTCTATGGGCACTTGTGGTGGGGCTGTTGGAAAGAGGGGTCTTTCTAACACCTCACTGGAGGAATAGCCCAGACTCTGGGAGTGCTGCCTCCAAGGGTGGCATTTTTAGAAGAGAAGTGGATTTGCATTTCATTCAGCAGAAAGCAGCAGCCTTCCACATTGGGAACATGTTCATTATTGCTGAGGGATCTGCTTTTGGGGTTTTAAACCAGCTTTGTCTGGCTGTTGCTGGGCAGGGTGGAAGCATGGTTGCAAGATGAGCAGAGGCAGTGCCTGCCCTCCTGCTGGCACGGGCAGGGGCCTCTGAAACCTCCACATCTGGGTGGAGACTGCTCCGTATCCTATGGAGGATGGAGCCATGAGAGCTTTTATGGTCCAGGTCCACACAACAGCGGAGAAACGCAGCCCCCAGCGAGGGCGGTAGGACTGCTTTCCCGCTGGCCAGGGCTCATTTCACTGCAAGCGGTTGTGCTTTCTCCTTGCCAGCGTTAACTGCTGCAGCTCAGGATTTATGTTAGCAAATGAATGCGACCAGGGCTGATAAATCAATCAGCACAACCGAAAATAGCACCTGGCAGCTGTTGGAAGCAGGGGATCCCTTCCCCAGCAGGATGCACAGAGCGGGAGGGGGTTTATCCACCCAGGCCGGGTGCCAGCCCTGTGCAGAAACGGCCGCGGGCTGCTGGGGAGACCTCTCATCCGACACCTTTATCTGGAAAAATGGCTGTGGCTGGCTGCAGACTTCTCTCCAGCGTGTGTCTCGGCCAGGCAGTTCCCAGTCACCGGGATGGGGGAAATGACAGAGCCAGCCACTGGTGCAGAGAGCAGCTTTGCGAGCGACGCTGGGTGACGCTGCGTGGTCTGACGTCTTGGATTGCCTCAGACCTCAAATCATAAGCAATCATTTTAAAGCCTCTCACGGCTGGTCGTGGATGGAGTCGCAGAGGGAGCCCAGGGCTGTGGTTTCCAGGTCCTCCAGGACGGCGGTAATGCTTTGTGTAGGGATAAGGTTACTTGAGGAATCTGGTGACTCTATTTTTTCCACTGAGCTGCTGTGCTTAACCACCTGCACAGGAGCCAGGGAGGTTTCTGTGAAGCTGATCAACCCATATGGTGTCTTGTGAGGGGCTGTTATTTCTTCGCTCCTCTTCCATTGGGCGTCCTGGGGTGAGTATTGGGTTTAGCAGGCGTGCAGCATGAACCAGGAGCAGAGGGCGCTCCGAGAGGATCAGCTGCTTTCGGGCTGAACAGTCCGTAGATTATTTCTGCATCTGTGTTAGCTTTGGCTTGATCCCACAGATTTGCAACAGCTGTTGGGAAGCAGAGCAGAGATCCCCTCTTTAAATGGATGATCAAATCCTCAGAGTGCGGAGTGTGTTATTTCTATGTCATCCTCTTCACGGCAGGAAAAACAGCTTTTAAAAGTTGCTGAGGCAGCGCTCTGCCCTACTGCCCGAGCCATCATCCCATCATCGTGCGGTTTTGGAGCAAGTCGTAATTTTCTCTCTGCATCCCACGCTCAGGCCGCCACGGGATCCTTTGGATGGTGCGCGGTTGGGCAGGTACTTGTACCAGGGATGCCTTTTTCTCCTGGGCTTCCCTTCCCACATGGGCCACAACTGGTGGGCATACACCGAGCGGGACCGAGGAGGAGTTCATCTCTTTTTTGGAGCCTGTGTGTGTGCAAACCCCCAGCATTTTACCCTGAGAAAAACTTACCTCATGCAGTAGTTTGCCACAAGATGGATTAGGTCATCCTGGTGTTGGGAGGCCTTAGGTGGAGATCGGGTGTCTTTGCTGGAAGCTGCGATTCAGCTGCAAAATAGTGGCAGTGGTGTGAGAATCCCATGGTGAGCAATCTTATCCAGAAGGTCCAGGTAAAGTGAGCCAGGCCTATTTCCTGTCAGGGTTCTGCTCTTTCAGGTCAGACCTGCAGTAAAAGGAGCCATTTGGTTTCCTTCAGAAGTGTCTGACAGCTTTTGGGAAGCCAAAGCTGACTGCAGGGGGCTAGGGCAGTGGTGGTAGATCCTGGCCCTCATCCTGCAGCACACGCATTCTCCGTTGCCCATCAGCTTTCCCAGCGCACAGGAGCATCACCAAACCAAGCTGCTCCCACATTTGTGTGCTTTCCGATACACACAGCAACATTAATCTGGTCAGCGCATTGAGACCACTGATTTGCAATTCAAGTCTTTTATAACCAGGCTTAAATGGGAACTCGGTTCCAGTCGTCTTACGTGTGATTGTGGTGTTTGTTTTGTGATGGGTTTCAGTGATAACCCTGTCAGCAGATACCTTCCTTGTAGTGAGTGCTGCTTAGCAATCATGGAGCTCTGAAAAGTGTGGTGTCTGGGAGCTGCATGCTGCTTGTGGCTTTTGCAAAGGTGCAAGGTAAAACACAGCAGTTTTGTTGCTTTTTCTCATTTGCTCAGGGCCTGACTGAGCATGACGTGTTGGACAGGGCTTTGAGCAGCCTGGTCTGGTGGGAGATGTCCCTGCCTATGGCAGGGGGGGTGAAATGAATGATCTTTAAGGTCCCTTCCAACCCAAACCATTCTGTGATTCTGTGATTCACTGCTTTCACAGCCTGGTGGTGGACACGCTCCTCCAGCAGCTGCTGGAGAGTTGACCTTTTTTGATGCTTTTTGACCCTTTTGACACACACCTAGCTTCAGGCTTGCTCGAGGAGTTCTCCTGTGGACCCTCGATGATTTAGAAGTAGCAACCCCCCATTTCACAGGGTCAGAGTATCTGGGTTGCAGATTACCTGTACTGCAGGTGGCTGGGTGGCCAAGACGAGTCCCTGCAGTGGAGTTCAGGCCAGCGGGGCCTGATGGCAGACTCGTCCTGAGAAGAGCCAGGGCCAGTGTTTGGTGGGAGCTGCCAGGTCTGTTGGCCCCTGTGGACTGCCTGGAGCCAATGCTTCCAGCAAGAGTTGGTTTGGTTTGGTCTTACCCCTTTTGTGGGGTGTCCCAGCACCGTCCCACCGAGCACGGCCAGTCCATGCAGCCTCTTGGCTCTGCAATGCAAACCCTGCTGCTTCCCCAGCCAAGCAAAATGACCAGGACCGCCGCCGTGCCCCAGGGGGAGAGCTGCTCACATACAGAGGGCTTGGCAAAATGAAGTGTAATGTAAGCAACTGTGTAAAGAGAACGATCCAATTGCTAGTTGTAATTTCCTCATTGTTTGCAGCACCGTTTTAAATGCCTGTGATCCTCATAAAGAGCTTTTCCCCACCCTTTAAACTTCACAGAAGTGAATTTTACCTTCTGCGGTTTGAACACGCTCATTGTGAGGGGGCTGGTTTGCATTTAGTACAATTGCTTTTTTTCTTCTCATTTTTACCTTCTGCGGTTTGAACACGCTCATTTGTGAGGGGGCTGGTTTGCATTTAGTATGATTGCTTTTTTCCTTCTCATGCCCAAGGCCATTTGGTTTGTGAATCAGCATTAGAAACGAGTCGGCATGTGCCAAGGACCGTGCCTATTGGAAATCGAAGGCTGGCGGGCAGGACACAGAGTGTTGCCTTTCTCTGGGTCCTGGTCGATGGAGGTTAATGAAGTCTTCCTAGATCAACGTTAACGCTTTCCTTCGGGCCCAAGAGGGTTTTGCTAGCTCCTCGTTGTGAGCAGGCTGGCTCATGTGGCTCATTCAGGTGTATCTTCTGTAAAATAGTGTTGGAAGAAATGTAATACAGCGCCATTAAAACCTGAATGTGACTTTCTGCCTCAGCTAGATCTCTGGTGAGCAGGGATCTGGTTTGCCCTGCCTGGGCGTTGCATCCCTTTCCTGCCCTCATTTGCCTGGTCCCCAGATCATTCCCATCTCGGGAAATGATGTTGCGTCTATTCAGAAATCGGGGACGATCCCCAGAGCCGTGGCCTCTTTCTTTGGGAAAGCACGTGGGGCTGGTTTCCATGTGAGGTGCTGAGGGAAGCAGCAGCCCAGTGTTGTCATGTGCGGGGTTTTTCGGCTCTCACACCCGAGCCCTCGCTTGTGCTGGCACTGAGTGGGATTCTGGGTCCTTTCCTGCCCTTCTCTCACGGCTGGGTTTTATTCTCCAAACCTCAGTGAGTTGTAAACACCCTTAGAGGCTTTGCAGAGCAGCACTTGGCGTTAGGGGAAGGTTGTGATTCATTTCCTTCCCCTCTGGCTCTCGGCTATGGTTTGGCTTTTGTGTTTAAGAGTTTGATAATTCACCGCTGGGCTGTTCAGGTTGAAAAGCTTGGAGAAATGTCAGTAAACGCGGTGATTGTGGCAGCTCCTTCATGCACAGCGAGGAGGTCATAGGTGGCCTACACCTGCGGGCTGGGCCGTGCTGCAGCTGTCGGCGTCGTGTTCCTCCCCGTCCCCCTGTAGTTGGGTTAAGCTCCAAGTGCCCCTGTGCCAAAGCAGATGCTGGGAAATGTCAGCCCAGGACGCTGTGACACCCAGAGTGCTCAGTCACCGGTGTTGTGTGGAGCCAAGCTCACTGCAAAATGTAATGACAGCAGACAGCAACGTCTAGACCGGGACGCCCAAAATGTGGCCACTGCAGCCTGTGTGGCTTCTGCCCATAAGCAGTGGGGACCACTGGCCGTGCGGGGTGGATGAGCTGGGCTATGCGGCACCCAGGCTGGTGTCAAACCCGTACAGTGGCTCCTGGAACAAACCTGGGAAACCCCAGTTGCAGAAGAGTTGTGTTTCTGTGCGCTGGCCTTGTTTGCAGCGTGGCTGTGTCTTGGCAGAGCTCGCCGGTTTGTTTAACGAGCACCGAAATGAGAGGGGAGGAAGCAGCCAGAGAAGTTTTACAAATTGCTTCAGAGCAGTGGCATTAAAAACGTTTGTGCTCACCGTGTCTTTTAAACAAAGACCTCAAAGCACGGTAAATGCTATCCCCATTTTACTTGCAAAGAGGCACACGCAGCAGGAGGAGCAGCTTTACCTGCGCTCACAGGCAAGGTACGGGTGACAGGCACAAGGCAAATGCTGGTCTTGCCAGCAGGGGCAAGAGCCCCTTGAGGCAAGCGGACGGTGGTGACAGATCGCGTCTCTGCGGGTGCTGGAGGTCCAGGCTGGCCCAGCAGCTCTGGAGGTGCCCTCTCGTGCCTTCATTTGCGTTGCTGAAGCACCAGCTCTGTTCCTTTGCTTAGCTCCGACCTCTGGTCTGAAAGATGCTAACGGCCCAAAATCTTCCTCTTCACGCTGCCAGGCTCACCTTTCTCCTCCCCCTTCCCGATCTCTTTTACAGCTGAAGCTGTGGAACAAGTACAGAGTCTCCAACATTCCTTCCCTGATATTTATCGATGCCTCCACCGGAAAGGTGGTTTGCAGGAACGGCCTCCTGGTGATCCGAGATGACCCAGAAGGTGAGACTCAGCGTCCCGTGTGCCATAGAAACACGGGCACATGGCTGCCTTTTCATTGTATTTCGTTTGTAATTGCCTTGGAGGGGAGGAAAAAAAAAGAAACAAACAACTGCTGTCATACTTAACTAATCAAGGCACTGTATTATTTTCAGCCTAAAAGTTTCTGCATCATTCCTGCCAGATCTTGTGTTTTGGTTTTGCTTGTTGAAAAGAACAAAGATTTCCCCTCCAGGAATTTTGTCTGAAGTGCTAATGAGGAAAAAGGCAGACTAACTGACTTTTCCCTGGTAGCAACACATGGACAGGCAGACCGAGGGCCCAGACTTCCCATACTTTAGGAGCAGAATCCTTCCAAAATGCCGAGTGGGGCTTTATCGCTGACACCACACTCTGCTAGGATAACGAATTCCCCATTTCTTACAAATACAACAGAAAAATGCTACTGTTCTCCGTTCCTGATGTTTGCCCTTGATGTTAAATCCATCTTCTTCCAATTTGCAAAAACCAAAATGAGCAAAATGCGTGCCCTTACTCACAGACCCTGCAGCCCCATCATTCACCTGCCCCATCATTCACCATGCACGCACGTTACCAACCCCTTATTGCTTCGTGCAGATCCTGAGCATGGTGACTGAGGCTTTAATTCAGGTGGCAGGAACTGTGCAGCGAGCACACGCTGCGGCCTGAGCCATCTGTGGTGTTTCCTCCTCTCTGGCTGAATGCGGGGGTTGATCGCCCTGGGAGCTGGCAGCAGATGATGCAGAGCATGTGTTTGTGTGTACGCACACATGCTTGCTTTGGGGTGCAGAGGGTTAGTCTAAGTTTAGTTTATATATATATAAAAACCTATATATAAACCATGTTTTTTATTTATATATCTTATAATTTTATGAATAGAACAGAATACAATATAATTAAAAGCCTATATATAAACCATGTTTTATTTGTATATATATGGTTTTATAAATAAGTATAAATAAATATCTATATTTTTTAAAAGGTTAGTATCAGTATAAGGCAAATAGTCTGCATTCCTGAGCACATACCACCTTGCCCTCTTGTTAAAGCAAACACTGCTGATAAGGAAAAGACACCTCCTCAGGCACAAAACTCAAGCAGGCTTTGTCAAGCCTGAGGTGCGGTTACTTGGGCAAGGGTGCAGCTGGGAGGAAGGGGTGGCCCTGGCTCCGGTGCAGTGGCTTCCCCAGCTCCCCACTGTCTTTGGGGTGGGGTTTTTCATTTTTGGTGAAACTTTTTGAATCTGCAAATGCCGCACCTGCATCTTGCTGGTCTGTGTCTTCTTTCCACCCTCATCCCGACCCCTCTCCAGGTCTGGAGTTCCCCTGGGGGCCAAAACCCTTCAGTGAAGTTGTTGCAGGGCCTCTGCTCAGGAACAATGGCCAGACACTAGACAGCACCGCCCTGGAGGGCTCGCACGTTGGGGTCTACTTCTCCGCGCACTGGGTGAGCGGCAGGCGCTGTGCAGAGCGGTCAGAGCCAGCTGGGGCTTCGTGGCCACTTGGTCATCTGGACCTGCGGGGGGTGGGCCTGGCCCTGTGGAGGGGATGGTGTCATTACGTGTTGTGTTTCGCAGTGCCCGCCGTGCCGAAGCCTCACGCGGGTCCTGGTGGAGTCCTACCGGAAAATCAAGGAGGCAGGCCAGAAGTTTGAGATACTCTTTGTGAGCGCAGACAGGTAAGGAAGCGTGGACACGCTGCGTGGGCAGAGCCGGCTGCCCACAAGCTGGGAAGCTGTGAGCTCTGCTGGTTTGATTTGAGGAGGAAATTTGGTTTGGGGTAGAGCAGGTTGGCTCTGGTGTCAGAAAGGCTGCCCGAGTCCTTTGCCCTCTGCCCAGTGGTGAAGTGCAAAGGGGGGTTAGCGAGGGCAGTTTTGGGCTGAGAGCAGGCTCTGTCTGTGGAGCAGCTCTGGATTTCCCTTTGTGGCTTGTTAATCTGAGGTCCGAAGGGTGCCCGAGCTGTTGGTGTTATCATGGGTTGACATTCAGATGCCGGGTAGAGTTTGAAGTATTTTATTGGGAAAAAAATGAACTGTGAACCCCTTCTTGAGGCACTGGGGGAGTTAAAATCGGTGTAGCTGTCCCTGGGTTGTGTCTGCCCTTACTGGTGGGTTTTGGTGGAAGGGGTAAAGGGCTTTGCAGGCCAGGTTTTTAATGAGGAGCAGAGGAAGGAGCGTTGCAGGCAGAGGAGCAGCACCCTGGATCCCATGCCCTGTTCCTCTTGGCAGGTCAGAGGACTCCTTCAAGCAGTATTTCAGCGAGATGCCCTGGGTAGCTGTGCCATACCCCGACGAGGCCAGGCGGTCGCGCCTGAATCGACTCTACGGCATACAAGGTAGGAAAGGCTACGCAGATGCACGGCTCTCCTTTCTGCTTCTTTTTTGTTGAGTATTTGTAATGTTTCCTCTTGTTTAACTAAAGCAAGAAAACAGCAAAGCAAAGCACGGTGCCCCAGGCAGAGCCGCTTCATGTTTCTGCTCTCCACAAACTCACATTCCTACCACCTGCCAGGCAGGCTGTTAGTTGAAACAGGACTTCCATAAACAACCTAATTCTTCCTGGAAACTTGGAAGCTGTTTTTGGCTTGGGTGTTTTTTGCCTAATTACCAATGTATTTATTTTGCTTTTTCTTGAAGGTTTAGATTTCATTTTCTTGCTGTTTTATGTAACGCAAAGGCAGGCTATCGTTCTCTGCAGAGGCCAAGGAAGATGGCATCTGGTTTATGTTAGTGACATGAATTACAGAGGAGCGTGTGTTTGATGTAAACCATGGCTTCCCCTTTACTGTACGTGCCAGTGCCAGAATTCCAGCAGCCCCGGCTGCTCAGAGGGGCAGGGGAGAGGCTGTGTCTGTCTGGATGGCTTCAAAGCATCCAAAAGGCTATAAAAGCTCACAGCAGCCCTCCTCGGGACTGGCATCTTGTTCCTGCAGGGGGCAAACTGCAGTGAGTAGCTCGCAAGGAGATCTTCTGTACATGCACAGAGTTTCTCTCTGTGGTTGAAGCATTTGCTGCAGCGTGCCCGCTCACCCATTTCCCTGCTCCTTCGGTGAGGCGGGCACAGGCTGGCAGAGGGTGAATGCAGTCTGCAGGGAGGAGGAGTGTTCCCAAAAGTGGCCAAGGGCCCGGGGAGAGCAGCAGGAGAAATAACCCCTCCTTGGAGTCCTCTCCGAACACCCCTTCTGGCCTGAGCTCAGGTGCCATCGCTCAGCTCTGTTCCCTGACCTTAAACCAAGAATAACCATTTGCCTGCTTTAAATAGCCATCACTTTGCTGCTTTATTACCTTCCCATGAGGCAAGAGCTTCCAAATTCATCCATCTTTTCCGCGGCCTGCTCACAAACCTCTCCAGTGCCGGTTTTGGCTGCAGGACCGCTGCCAGTTTCACTGGGACTTTCTGTAAATAAGGTGTCCAGACATGGATACTTGAGCACCAGGCATGCTGTAGCCAGGGAAACAGTGACAACAGCTTTTCCCTAACTGCAGCCACTGGCTCCTTAAATGTCGCTCTTCATTGTGTGCTGGCCTGAAAACGTAAATATTTGCTGCTGCCCTGCACCCTGACCCCTTTTATCTGCCAGGGAAGCTCCCATATTTCAGCTGCTCTCCCAGAGGCGCCGACTCTGGGGTTTGGGCACGTTTCAGTGCAGACCCTCCTGCTTTTCTGTCATGGTTTTCCTGTAAAGTGGAAACCTCTTCACAAGGATGAACTACGATCACACAAAGCGCTGTTGAAGCGTGAAGGCAGGCTGATTCACACCCTGCATGGGAAGCATCGCTGTCCCATCTCCTGTCCCACCTGGGTACTGAACAGGTTTTGCAAGGCTGAGCTGGGCTGTGTTTCCCCACCGTGATCCCTGTAAGGTGACCTGCCTATCCCCAAATGCGAGGCTCTGATGCTGCCGAGCATCCCCTTTGTAGCTGCACCTATGCACCGGTGTGTAGCCCGTTCAGTATCCAGGTTACGATGCTGGTAGTGCCTCAGGTTGTGAGCCCGGCGTGTGTCTGGGGTGGTTTTTCCACTGGATTTTGTAAGGCTGGGAGCTGAAACAACAGAAGAGCTTGTCTTCCCCAACTGCTTTCGGTTCAGTAGCAAGAGAGTCAAATCTCGTGGTGTTTTAGTCCTGTGTTGGCCCCTACAGCATTCAAAAACTCAGTGTAAAATGTGAGTTGAGTTATGGGTCTTTATTTGGGTTTACTTGAATGCCTCTATTCATAACCCCTGCGCAGACAGCGGGCTGTACCCTACCCACCTATATAAAATTGCCTCTGGGTGCAGCACTATCTTGAGTGAGTCGTGTCTTGGGTCCTGGCTGCTTAGAAATAATACTCTGTTGTGTGGGCAACTCCTGGTCCACGTGGTCCTGCAGTGGGTGAAATCCCCTGACATTAGCTGTGCTTCCCATGGGATGGGGAGCAGGGATAAATTCTTATTTATTTAGCCTGGAAGTCACTGTTACGGGAGGTTTCTCATACCAGGTTTCTGGAGCTTTCTTCTGAAAAGGTGAAAAAACAGCAATAAATCCACCACTGGTGCTGGGGTTGGTGTGCTCTGAGTGTTTGCTTCATGGTGGTTTTGATTACTCACCCAATGGACTTCATGCAGATGAGATATCCATGTCGGACATGGGTTTTAATATATAAATAAGTAAATGTATTGCCAGGTTCAGTAACAAATCATTTGGTCCCTTTGTTTTCATAAAATGCTGGCCCACGGGAACCAGATCCATTTTTCTAATGCATAAAATCAAACCTAGCCCATCTATGCTAATTCTCATCCAAGCTTATACAATATTCATGGCAGAGCGTCTCATCTGTGATTCTCTTGATAAGTAAATTCTGTTGTTATGACTCATGGCAATTACCAAAGCCCCAAAAGGCATTAAAATAACAAATAGTGGCTGGGATGAGCAGGGGGGGGGACCAGGGGGAAAATATTGGAGTTAGTGGGTATGAATAAGGTTGAAGACGGTTCCCCCACTCCGGAATGCTTTGAATAGTGGATGAAGTCCTTGATAGATGTGGGGTCACGCTCACAACGATCTCTGCCTAAGTTGGGCCCTTGATTTTCCCAGATCAGCAAAGCTCATTTGAAATCTCTGCCTTGGTGTGCTGTGATGTTCAGGCTGACTGGCCACGGGGTACCCAGCTGAACTCAGGTTTTGAGCCTGTCCCTTGTGCATAACGCAGGTCTGGAGAGGACGGAAAGGTGGGCATTTGGGATGGGGTGGGGATTGTACATGGGTAAAGATCCGAACCACGTAGGATGCTGATCAGCGTGTGCTTCAGTTGGCTTCAGCCGTAGTTTGTGCCTTGCAGGGCAGGGCCAGAGTGAGATTTCCCAATTCCTTCCAGTCTGTTTAACCCGTCCCTGCCCTACAGCTACTTGGAATACCAGCAGGTAATGAATAAGCCTTTTTGTGATACAGAATTGGTTTCTTGGCATACCCTTAGGATTTGCAAGGCCAGCCATCAGCAGTGGGCTCTTGCGGCAGGCCCGGCACGCTGGCAGGGATGGGGTGGGGGGCACCAG
>NW_010201053.1:8754-10809 GCF_000695765.1 Mesitornis unicolor | reverse complement strand
CCCGGACCTGCAGGCAGGCTGGGACAGACAGACGGCCATGTATTTCCTAGAGAAACGCCCAGAATTCAGTGAGCTTGTGAGTAAGCCACTGTTGTACAAACACGAGAGCGCAGTGGCAGGAGCAAGGATGCTGGGTCCTCCCTGCTCAGAGAATAGCTCTGCAGCATATTTCTAACAAATGAGCTTTAAAATGAACCTTTGGATGAGGGCAGGAGGATTTGAACTGCCTCACTCTGCCAGTCGCTGTTTGGGGAATGATGCTGGGTAGCGAGCGGATCAAACCCCACATGATGAGAAGCAGACAGCAGCGCTTGGTCCGAACACTGGTCCCTTGACCTGTCCCTTGGGGCCTGATCCCAAACTCTCCCCTCTTCCTTCCTTGTGGAGTGTTTCTTTGTCTCCGTGGTGAGCAAGGAATGGTGTGCTTTCCAGATGAAGTCACCAACCTGAGCTGCTCCTGTTGACTTGCCCATGGCCAGAAAGCCTTGTTGGTGCCTTATCAGATGGGACGGTCACCAGCTGCTGTCCATCCTGCCAGCCCGGCCAGGTTTGAATGGGTGACTTGGGCTAAATCCCTGCTGCAGGCACCTTCACCTCCCTTTTACGAGGGCAGTGGCCAAGCAAGGTGGATGCCAGGTTGGTTTGCAAGCATTGCATGCAAAGTCTGCTGTCTTAGTGTGTGTGATACCACTCCATCCTCGCTTGCGGAGGTGTGAGCTGTCTTTTGGGTATTCCTGGGCGCATCCATGGCCCTGAGCACTGTCATTAGTGCTGGTCTGGGGGCCTTTCCTCCACTGGTGTTGTCTGGTGCTTGCCTTGCTGGGCTGGGTGGTCCAAAACAGTGTCTGAAACAGGTAATAACGTTCATGACTTCAGACGCATCCCTGTGCTCTGGAAATGGCTGGGCAGTTAGTGCTGAGGAAGGGTGTGGGGGTTGACGGAGGAGTTCATGGCAGCAAAATATATGGTGTGGCTGCAGAATATACAACGTCCCTTCTGGGAAGGATCACACCCTGCTTCCTGGCTGCTGCTGCCTGTAGTCCGCCCTGCAAAAAGGCTTGCGTGTGTTCCTGCGAACCAGGGACTGGGCTCTTCCAGCGGCAGCCACGTCTCAGCACTGGGGCGATGGCACCCGTGGGGCTGTGCTGCACCACCTGTGTGCAGGAGGGATGTCTGGCACTCGGCAGGAAGGAGCTTGCTGGGAGGATCCCTGCATGGTGCGGTGGGGTTTGCATCCAGGAGCATCAGCTTCAGGCAGCGGTGACCGCTGTGTGCCCTCGGGCAGGGAAGGGCAGGCAATGCCAGAGCTGTCCCCTAGCTTCCTGCTCTGGCTGCTGAATTACAGCACTCTGCTAGGACGGAAACAGGATCCAGGGACCCCGATTCCCACACCCTGCACGAGCGTTGCTCGCTGGGCTCCTGCCAGAGCCGGAGGCGATAGGAAAAGGCTTTTCCCCCCACGCCCCGTCGCTGGCCGGCTCATGCTTTGGCTGACCCCCCCTTGTTTTTCTTCTGTCGCAGGTATCCCGACTCTCATCGTCCTAGACCCCCAGGGAGACGTGATCACGCGGCAGGGGCGCGTGGAGGTGCTGAACGACGTTGAGTGCCGCGAGTTCCCCTGGCACCCCAAGCCCGTGCTGGAGCTGACAGACTCCAACGCCGTGCAGCTGAATGAGGGCCCCTGCCTCGTTCTCTTTGTAGGTATGGACATCGCCGCTTTGAAAGCACAGCCTGTGCTTGGGAAGGGACTGGGCTACCTGACAGCTCAGCTGGGGCTGGCCACCGGGCTGAGAACCTGCCTTTGGTGGTGACAGCATCCATGGGAAGGGACATCAGCCTGTTTCCATCACCAGCAGCAATGCTACGAGGTCTGGAGAGGCCGTGGGGAAACAGAGGTCCCTGTGGAGTCCCCTCAAGTGTTTCAGGGGTGCTAATGGGCCTGGAGCCTTGCCTGTACCAGAGAAATGGGCTGTGCGGCTCCCAGGGGTTTGCCAGAGCCTGGCCCTTGCCTGCACCTAAGGGTTCACCCAAGGAATGTGATGGAGTATTGATTTG
>NW_010201053.1:8145-8705 GCF_000695765.1 Mesitornis unicolor | reverse complement strand
TGCTCGTTAGGTGTTGGGGGAAGGAGAAATACACCATCAGGGCTGGTGGTGGAGGTGGGATTGGCCTTTTTGGAGCAGGGACTTCAGGCACACAGAACATCCCAGAGGAGGCAGAGGGAGCATTTCTGGGAGGGATTGGAGCTCTGTGCTGGAAACCACAACTCGGGGCTTGAATCCTGGAGCTGAGTGGGGCTGTCAGAGGAGCCTCTTGTGAGGCACTGGCTACAGGACAGGGTGGGCTTCTCCCCAAAGCTCTTCCACTGCTGACCCACACGTGAAGCTCCATTGTGGTTGGAAACAGCCCTGAAGCTCATCTGGAGCGCAGCCGGCTCGATCCTCACCACTTCCCTGCCAGCAGGGACGGTTAAATCAGGGTGGCTGTCCCTTGAGTGCTCTGTGGAGCAGCAGTGAGGGTTTGCTGAAGAAATCCTCCTTGGCCCGAGCCTGCCGGTGTTGTGTGAGGTGCCTGGCCCAGGGCAGGGCTTGTGTCCCGCTTCCTCACACGCCCTTTGTGAGCAGCACATCCTTCTCTGCAGCACCGATAACGCGTCTCTCACTCT
>NW_010201053.1:6275-8052 GCF_000695765.1 Mesitornis unicolor | reverse complement strand
GTCTGGCCACCCCAAGCGTGATTGATTGGGGCCGGCGCTGCGGGCCTCTGGAAAGAGTTATTTTTGTCTTCCTCCGAGCAAAGTTTTTCTATCACCTTGTTGCAAACAGCTCGTCAGGAGAGCGCTCTCCACCCGCAGCTGGGGCTCTCGCCTGGTGCTTGAGGGTGAAATCTGCTGGGGCACTGAGGCAGGCGTCGGGGCTGGGGGCTCCTGGTGATCCTGTGTTCTGCTGGGAGATCCCCCCAGTCAGCTGGTGCCAGGAGAAGGCAGCCACAGGAGAAGGCAGCTTGAGAAGAGCTGAATCCTGACCGATCCGCATCCATCCCCAGGGAGGTTGGGACTGGGTTAGCCAGAGTGTGCAGGGCTGCCTGGGGCACCGCCAGCAGTCGTTGTAGAAAAATCAGTCCCCGCAGACACCCCACGGTTCTGGGTATTCATCACTGTCGTGCGTGTGGGACAGACGCCAAAATGCAGTGTGCAGTGGCACTGGCACCCCCTGCTTTGCTTGGGGAAGCCAGAGAGGGGGGCAGAGAAGTGTGAAGCGACGGCCGAGAGTGCAGGGCTGGACAGGTCACATCGGGTGGTTACACTGGGGACCACGAGAGCTGCCTGTGGCCCAGAGATGTGGGGCCTCCTTTCTGGCTTTTAACTTTTTTTCTTTTTTAATGCTAAAAGCTGTCCCCGAATTGAAATCGTTTCATCTTGATGCTGCTCAAGGACACAGTCTCTCCTCTTTCCAGCTCGGTATTTGAACTTCAGTGGTGGCTGGCGTTTGATTGATGTTGCCATCTCTTTCTACTCCACCTGTGTCAAATCAAAGCTGCCTTTGCTGTGCTGCTGCTGCCGAGACTGGAGCAGAAGAGCTGTGGAGCAGCCATCCTGAGGTGGAGGGATGGTGGGTGGCGGGCAGGGGTGCCAGGCAGCCTCAGATCAGCACCTTCGTTCAGTCTTCAAAACCTCCCAACGCTTCGCAAACTGCAGAGCAGCTTTTTTGTGCCCGTTTGTCCCTGCGCTTCAGCAGCGGCACCAGGGAGCGAGCAGTGAAGTATCTGGGGAGCAGGAGCCACTCTTCTGTTCCGTGTTTCCCCGTCTCACATGAAAAGCGCATTTCAGCTGCTCCCTAATTGCTACAGAGCTGCGTGGCTTTGAAGTTGGTGCCGCGCATCCGGGCTCCGGTTTCCTCCGTGGTGGTGCTGTGGGACAGAGCTGCCTGCGCCCGGCCCGTTTGCATCCGTTTGGTCCTAACCTCCTTTTTTGCCTTGTCTCTTTTGTTTTTATCTCCCCACCTCTGTGCCCTGCAGATTCAGAGGATGACGGAGAGTCAGAGGCAGCGAAGCAACTGATTCAGCCCATAGCTGAAAAAATCATCGCCAAGTACAAAGCCAAAGAGGAGGAGGCACCGTTGCTCTTCTTTGTGGCGGGCGAGGTAAGCGGAGAAGAGCACAGGGCTGTGTCCTGAAGTGTCTTCATAGGAGGACTGAGCTGGGTTGGTTACTGCTGTTAACACTCTTTAGGAGGGTAAACTGAGGCGTGGAGCTACTACAGCTGTAGGGGACTGCAGCGCAAAGCCAGACCCAAGTCCTGTCTCAGTCTCCTGCACTCATTGCTGGATGTTACTGCAGGCAAAGGGGTCCCAGCTGCGTTTGCTTGGAGGCAGAAAAGACTGACAGCGGGTAAGGGGACGGGCAGAGAGGGGCTGGAGGTGGTGGGAGGGAGCTGCCAGCTGCTCCCTCGAACCCTGAGGCTGCGCAGGCAGGAAAGGGCTGGGGACAGGGAG
>NW_010201053.1:0-6224 GCF_000695765.1 Mesitornis unicolor | reverse complement strand
CCTTCCCCGTCCGGGAGGAGGCCAGGGACTGGAGCTCCGGCCCCTTCCCTGAGGAAGGAGGGCTGTTCCCTGAGCCAGCCACGCTGCTGGTGTCTGGGATGGTGTCTGGGGCATGCACAGGCTGCAGTGCTCGGAGCTGGGAATGTGCTGGAGAAAACGGGAAATAAGAAAATGGGACTTCTGGCCTCCCTTACCCCTGTGCGGCCCTTTTGTCCTGCTGCAGGCTTGAAGACAGGGAAGGTTTTGTGTAAGGGTCAGAAAAGGTTCTGGCCCCCTCCCCAGGGCTGCGGTTCCCGAGGCACCGCTCGGGGCCTGGGCAGGTGACAGCTGCTGGGCGTCCCCGCGCCTGCTCCGTCCTCCGGGCTCACGTCACAGCCGCAGTGTGCTGCCAGCGGGGGCCCTCGGAGCTGCCCTGCGCACAAAGGGGTCCCCACCGCCGCACCCTGGCCCCCCCTGCCAGGAGAGCCCCTGCCACCACCTCCCTCAGCCCCGTCTGGGCAGGCGTTCCCTGCTCCTGCTGCTGTAACGGGTCTCCGAGCATCCCAGCTCAGCCCCACACCCTTGAATAAGCCTCTTGTTGGACAGGCTGGGTTGGGGGTGGGACCTGCCCCCCTCCCCCAGAGCCTGTGAAGCGTTTTCCTCCCGCCTGCCGGCTGTAGCTGAAACATTGCCCCTATTCATCCGGCTCCCGACGTCCCTGTGACGTCCCTGTGACAGCCGGGCCGAAGAATGGGGAGCGTCCAGCACGTCCCATTCATCCAGCACCTCAATAGCCGGGAGCGCTGCCCCTGGGTCTCCACTGGCCCCCATGCACAAAGCAGCTCGGCCATGGCCAGAGCAAACGCCTCCCATTCCTCTCCCGGCACCGTCTGGGCCGGTTTTACATTGATTAAACCCATTTTTTTAGTCCCTTTGTGGCGATCGGGTAAAGGATGAGGCATCCTTACACCTGGGCTGCGAGGCAGGAAGGGTTGGGGAGAGCCGAGTGCCTCAGCCCCGCTCGCCCTTCCCTGCCACGTGGTCCGGCTGCGCCAGAAACCCCTGCAATGGAAGGGGAGGCGCGACAGGAGTTACCCTGCCAGCCGCAGACCGGGTTGATTGATTTCTAATACCGCCCTTGGAAAGGAGGAACGCCCCGTTTCGGATGCCGCATGTCGTGGGCTCGGCTGGGAGCGGGAGATGAATCACCCCAACGCCAGCTGTTACGTTGCACGGCCTCGGCAAAGGCAGATTTTCCCCCTTGCCCCAGAGCTGTGCCTGGCCGAGGGGAGGGCAGCTCCTCCTGCGAGCAGCTCGCTGCTGGGGAGCCCTGTGGCTTTTGTGCTTGTTCTCAGACCCTTTGGCCTGCCCGTGGGGTCAGCGTTGGCTCAAAGCACAGGTCTTTGTCTCATTTCCATTTTCTGGTTTGCTCTGGGTGTGCTCCCAGGTCCCTTGAGCATCCGGCCCTGGTGAGCGGTGAGGCCGTGGCTGTGCGGGCAGAGGGCTGGTGAATCCCCACATTAGGCACTTGCCCCCAGCTCCTGAGCTGCAGCTGCCAAAACCGGTCCTGCACTAGAGGCTGTGGGATGGCCTGGGGCAGCCTGGGGGTGCTGGGAGCTGTGTCCTGCGTGGAAAGGGTTGGAGGAGCGTGCGGTCCCGTCCCAACCTGGGATAAATCATCCGAGTTTGGTTTTGACACCAGTCGCGGGCAGAGCAGGCTGCAAGGCAGGGGTTGGCTGCTTGCACTCATGGTCCTGTGGTGCTGGTGCAAGACCCAAGCCCTCGGGAGATGTTTGTGGGCTGGGCCACGGTGTGGGAGCAGCAAACTGCTCCCAGTGTCCATCTCTGCTGATGACCCCTCTCGTTTTGACCTCCAGGACGACATGACCGACTCCCTGCGGGACTACACCAACCTGCCCGAGGCTGCGCCCCTGCTCACCATCCTGGACATGTCAGCTCGGGCCAAGTACGTGATGGATGTGGAGGAGATCACACCTGAGATCGTGGAGGCCTTTGTCAGCGACTTTCTAGCAGACAAGCTAAAACCCGAGCCCATCTAAGGGGGTTTCCACGCCAACAGACGTTACTTAAAACTAGGTCTCTCTTCCGCCGCTCGGGGATTCTCTAGCGTGTCCTCACGCCCGACCCAGTATCCAACCTTCTTGTGGTGCCTTGTTTTACGCAGTGAATCCTTCTCCTAAGCAAACTCCTTGAGATGCACTTTCAGCAGAGAGTCGTTGGCGTTTGGAGACTTCGCTTGTGCTTCATGGTGATATATTCTCTAATAACCAGGCCAGAACTGTTACCGTATCGTTACTTTATACATGGCACTAGCTAGCAGGCAGATCTTTTTGCATGGTGTTCTTCCCAACGTATGCATCAGGCAGTGGATGAGGTTCTTGGGGCTCTTTTCTTCTCCTTCTCCCTCTTCTGTCCTTTCCTACCGCCCCTGCTGACTGAGTGACTTTAAGGAAGCAATAAGGAAATTGTCCCCTTCACCCCTGGCCCGTCCTTTCCAACGCGAGTGCCCTGACGAGGCCGAGACAAAGTCTTAACTGCTGGCAACCTCTAAAAGACCACAGTGCAGCTGAGCTCTTCTTCCTGGGGGTGTGAGACCTTTCTGGGTGGGTTTCCCACCTCCCACCCCAAGCACCAACAGTGCTGGGTGGTGCTGGCTGTGCGCGGTGGGGTGTTACCACCCGCCACCAGTGGATATTGCCACCCTCCCTCTCTGAGCTGGGAGGAAGACCACCACCACCGGGCTGCCCTCGCCTCTCCATCTCTCCCTTGTGCTCTTCCCTTTCTCCTCTTCTCTGGTATGAATTGTCCTGTCCCCTCTACGTTAGTTGATTGAGCTGTTTTTCGGTAGGTGTGTCCCAAACCCAACGTTAATGGTGCTGTTCTTCAAAAAGAAAAAATAACCAAAAAAAAAATCCCTCCCTAACCCAAGCAGCACAGCCAAGACCCCCGAAAAGTGACATTGTAAAAACTGTACATGGTGATTGGAACTTTGTAATAAAACCGTTGTAACAACGTTATTGCCGTGTTCCGCCGTTGGGGAGAGGGAGCCTGGCTGAGGACCCTGTGGGAAGAGGAGTCCCCAGCCAGCCCCTGGTGTTGGTGCTGCTGACTCAGATCCCCCCCAGCCGAGGGTCCCCTCGGGTGCAGCAGCACTGGTTTCCACCACTGTCCCCGGGAGGACAGTGTGTCTGGAGCCGTGCATGGTGTGTGCTGAATAAAGGGTGTTGTGCCAGTCGCTGCGTTTCCCTTTCAGCTCGTTCGTCAGCGATGGCAGCATCACGGCCTCTCCCCTTGTATTGAAAGGAAAAAGCCACCAGCCTGGCAAGGCAGGAGCCGTGTAAATCCACCCTGTGTTTTGCATGTTTCAGAGGCGCTCATGTGCAGTGGTGATTCACTGACTCAGGAGCTGTTGGAGGAGCAGCAGTGCTGCCCAGCTCACCACTCCCTAAGCTGGGGAGCCGCTGGAGGGGGCTCCTAATTTAACCCTAAATTAATTCGGATCCCCTTTACTGGAGATTTTTGAGGAAAGACCCTTTTCCAGTGAGCTACCCTCCACTGCAGGGTTAAGGGCTCCTGAGCAGCAGCTTTGCCTCCAGCCCCTACTGCCACCCAGCTGCACACAGCAGGCACCTGCTGGTTTGGGGACAGTTGTGACAGGTTTGTGGTTTGAAAGACCACAGGGGGTGTAGAATTTGGTTGTGCAGCAGTGGCAGATGATTGGTTTTTTTGGTAGAGAGGGAGAACCCATATTCCCTTGTGGACATTGCAGTTCTGGCTCCCAGCGAGGCTGTGAGCTCAGTGCTGCCAGAGCTCAGTAGCATAGCTCAGTTGGAACCTGAGCAAAGCAGGGGGTGTTTTAGCAAGAACTGGGTTGTTTGGGGTCAATTTGATGAGACTGGAGCTGGAACCAGACTCTGGAGATAGAATTGCTCGGCTGGAGGAGTTTCAGGCTGGAGGTAACACCACAAGCTGCTACCATCGCTTGTTAGAGCAGGGGCTGGGGTAAACACAGGCAGGACCCAGTCTGCTATTTGGCCTTTCTGACCCCAAAACCACTGCAGCAGCCAGGCCACACTGCCCGGGGCTGCAAGAGGAAGGACAGGCGCTGTCAGCACATCCTGGCCGGGCCAGCACAAGCACAGCAGCTGCGCCCTGACCCTGCAGGGAGGGGTCTGAGGTTCCCCAAAAGCTGCCAGGTGGGCCCTGCCCAGGGCTGCCAAGAGGAGGGAGTGAGAAAAGCGGTGCAGCAGGGAGCTGGCTGCCTGGAAGGCGAGGGCCCCCCTGCACTGGCCTTTCCCTTCTCTCTAGCTTCACCATGTGGCCGCAGCACCCACGGGCTGGCCTCAGAGTCCCACACTCATCCAGGCACAACTCCAGCTCTTCAGTACCCATTTACTGCAAACCAAACAGCCCAAGCTGTGATTTTATTAACTCTACAGCGTCCCAAAGGGAAGAGATGCTGCTTCAGCACCCAAACCTCAGTTTAGCCCACTACAGGGAACTTCTGCCTTTCGCCTTCCTGCTTGTGCCTCCGCAGCAGCTGTCTCTTCCCCTCAAACAGCACGATGCCCGCAGCGATGGCAGAGTTCAAGCTGTCCATGCCTGGCACCACAGGAATGACCAGTCTCTTCCCACCGGTGCTGGCTGCGAGGTGAAGAGCATCTGGACTCAGACCATGGGTCTCTCCGCCGATCACCACTGCCACCGGAGTCTGTGTCCAGTTCTCGTAGTAATATTGTGTGGCCAGCTCTGGGATGCAGACGCCTGCCGCTCCCTCCTCGTCCTCTTGCTCAGGACCAGCCTTGGGTTTGGATTTCACAGGAGCTTTGGGGCTGCCAGAGGCAGAGCCAGCCCCACCAGCTCCCCTTGGCACGGTTGCTGTCTCGGTCTGAGCACTGGGGTCTTTGTTGTCGGCCACGCAGACCTGGACGCCAGCAGGAAGGTTGCTGGGAACAGATTCCCAGTCCAGGTTGGCGACGATGGGCAGACGGAAGTGAGCCCCCATGCCTGCACGGAGCACCTTTGGCTCCCATGGATCCACACAGCCTGAGACAGAAGAGGGGAAACAGTGACAGTGCAGCAGCTCCCACAAAGACACATTCAGCAGCCGCTGCTCCCCACAGCAAATCACGTCTGGGGTGCGTACTGCTTATAAACTCTTCGGAATAACATCATCGAGCACCTCTTACTCCCTGCCTTACCCCAAGCTACATTTTTTTCCCTGGGGAAAGGGTCTTACCTTTGGTGAGCAGCACTTTCTCACAGCCGACTCCTGCTGCAGATCTCAGAATAGTCCCCATGTTTCCTGGATCTCGGATATTGTCACAGATGAGGAGCAGGGGCAAAGAGCTGGTTAGCTGAGCAGCAGGGTAAGACATCTTGGCATGGTCGGGCTTGGCAAAGATCCCTGAGGAGACAAAGTGCTGACAGGATTCTGACTCACACAGCCCAAGGAGGGAGCTGTCTCTGATTTAGTTGGCCCAAATCTCACTAGAAAGGTGTTGGAGAAAGCATCAGGAATGGCTTAAGAGAAGTTTAAGAAAGGTTTGTCACTTGACTAGGAAAACTATTTCCCAGCAAAGCTTAAGCAATGTGCAATTAAAAATGAGCAGTAGCACCTTCAGGGGACTCTAGGAGCCACTGACAGCTACCACAGCAGGCCAAAGAAAAGGGAATTCTCTGAAATTGCGCCCCTCCTGACCCACTGCCAGAACGCCCAGGGGAAGGTTTCACTTAGTGTGAAATAAGTTTCCCTGTGATTATTTCTAAGGCAGCTTACCTAAAAGCCCCTGAGGAGTTACGAGGTCAGACCAGGTCTTAATGTCTTCAAATTTCACCTTAACTAAGGTGGCTTGTTTTAGCTGTGCCTCGGGCAGCTCCTTCAGGTGCCCCACAGTGCTGAAGAAGAGAGTCTGCAGCGCAGCCCCTGCCTCCAGAGCATCCTTGATCAGCCTCTGGCCCTCCAGCAGAACTTTCCCGTGGCGATCCCGAAACTTCTTCGACTTGGCAATGGTCACCACTTTTCTATGGAAAAGATAAGCAAAGCAAAGGGCTGTGATGCTAACGAGACACCTTCAGCCTCATGTTTGCCAGCCACCGAGAACCTCACTCACAAGTCCCCCAGGTATCTTTAGACTGGCTGAAACCAGCACTGAGGTATCAGTCGCCACCCAGAGCCCCTTAAGCGTCGGAATCTGCCTCAAATTCCACAGGCCCGACCCCAG
>NW_010201052.1:27316-37474 GCF_000695765.1 Mesitornis unicolor | reverse complement strand
GGGGGGGGAGGGGGAAATAATAAAAAAAAGAAATAAATGAAAAAAGGATTGTCTCAAATAACTGAGACTACTTCAAGTAAATGTTAAGAAAAATCGTTAATTGAATGAATTTCACAGTATTTCTGATGCCTTATGTAACAGAGCCATGTGATGAACAACATAACCTGAAGCCCTAGTTCTACCAGAAGATGGAACCAGAAACTAGATGTTTCTATACTTTTCTTAAAGTAGAATTCTGTTTTATTTTGTTTAGAAATTATCTGTTTCCTGATATATTATGCATAAGAATCAAAGCTATACAAGTTTACCATGTATTGTTTTTTTCCTTGATAACTTGGTTTCTAATGCTACTTTGTATGTTATTTCCAGCAACTAAGAATGGCTCCCCTTTCCACTTTAATTTTAGTTCATAAAGGAATGACATATAAGACACCAAAAGACTTTCTTAGGAAGCCACTCGTTCCATCTAGTTCAAAAGAACAGCAAGGGCAAAACTTTTGCAATCCATTCTGTCATTTCTTTGTGCAGATTATTTCCAATCATTTAGCTATCCTTTCTGTTTTTTAAATTATATTTTGTATTTGTGTGGGTTTTTTTCTGCTTTTGAAAGTATACAGAAAACCTAATACACTTGAAAAAATATATTTTGCATTCTGGAACTGATATTGTCCTGAATTGCATGTTTATCTGTTCATAATATATGTGGATATCTCATTGAGCAAGGACATGAAACAGTAATCTAACATCGCAGTAAGAGACATAATAAACCCTGAAGAATTACTATATTACTGTCATCAGGAAAAAGTGACCAAGCTACTTCAGATATATTTACATCAACTTTCAACATTTTTAGAATATTGACATTAGCAACAGGTAAATGATATGTCAAATAACATAAGATATATGTGGCAGTATGTGCAGATTGTTATTAAAAATTAATAAAAAATACTCTGAATATAGAATATTACATTTTAGTGAATTAGAGCGTTTTGGCAAAAAGACAGTACAGAATTACCTAATAGAAATTACATAATTAATATCTAAATTATATAATCTATGTCAGCATTACATTATGATGAATAATAATATACTAATGAATTCTTCTGCTATTTTTTAATAATACTAGCTATTTAGAATTAGAAGTTGCCTTTCATTTAAGTTATTTACATACAGACAAAAATGCTTTGAGAGCATCCAAGCTAAATAGCTAATTGCACTGATTTCTAAATGGCTCTTATTAATTTTAAAATGGCATGAAATTCACACAGAATAAGAGGGCTAACACCTACATTCATTTCCCAGGGAGAAAAGTCAGCACTAAAAGCATCTGGAAATTGAGATTCAGGCCTTGTTCCTGCTTTTTCTTTGGACCACACAGAAATAAGGCTGCAAAAATCCTTTTCTTAGCATGTTTATTGTCTTTTTTTCCCTCTGCTTTGTTTAGCATGTTGAAAAATAATCAGATGCCAGCTTTCTCCCTGTCTGCACATCAGTCTGCTTCTTCAGCTGTAGAAGAATGCAACAGGTGGCCTTCTTCCTGTCATCCACAGCACTGGTGTAATAACACGTGCAAAGCACAATCTTGCAATTGCAAAGCAAGAAAAAGGAGGTCTATATTTGACTTTCATGACAGGGAAATTCTTTGCTTGCCATCCATGTCTTGATTTTGTTGCTGTTAGCAATTACTTTCTTGTCCAATTTGGTTTTTTGATCGGGTAGTTGATTGGGGTTTTTTTTGTTTAAATATTTGTTACTTGCTATATCAAAGTTCTTACCACTTTTGCAGTTAAAAAAACAAATAGCTTGTATTGTGACTGGATCACAATATTTCATATATACAGAAGAAACAGTGATGTTTTTGTTTTTATTCTTATACCTCACTTTTTCCTACTACAATGCATTATGCTGTACCAGCATTTCATGGTATTTTTTGTTTTGTTTTGTTTTAAATAGGAAATTAAGGTTCTGAGTAAATTTTTAGTAAACAATTTAAGAAAACATATTGCAAGAGACTTTCAAAAAATAATTGAACTAGTGACCCGGTAAAATTTTCTCTCTACTTTTCTTGTTTCTCTGAATTCCAAATCTAATGTTCAAATTAAAATCATTGAACATCAACTGATTATGTCATATTGACAGAATTTTATCTTTAACATCTTTAAAAGTCAATGTGAACATTGATATGAATGTAGCAAATAGTTTACATAAATTAATATGATGTTATGACTTGTAGAAATCAACAATTTTCATGTACTGTGAAAGTTAGAACTGATATATATACACACATGCAGATGTGTGCATATATGTATATGCATATGTATACATATGAGTTTATAAATACAAACATATACACAAAGAGAGAAAATGAGATAGACACTTTTTTTTTCACCCTTCCAGAGCTCTAATTTCCCCAGATTCAGGGCACAGAGTAGTTCTAACATTTTTCTTTAATCTCCAACAATAATGGAATGATTTTTAGAATTTTATTTACATCTGGTTTTCTAGTTATAAAAAGAGAATAGCATAAATTTAACAAATTATTCCAAGAACTTGGGTTTTGCACTTCATGTAATGCAGTTATTTTGAAATGAAGAATTTGGTATAGATTTCCTAAACTCATAAATAATCCTCTGAAATTTGTTAATCTCCTCATTTTCTTTTCTGAATGTAGTCACTTGTTCTATATTGAGCTGTTCTGATTTGTTTGTGCTTTACTATTTAATTATTGTAAATTTATTTTTCTATGTATTTTAACCAGTATTTTTCACTTGCACATGAGCAGTAATAAGGCAATTATCTGTATTAATGATCCAAGAATTTTCCCAGGTTTGAAATATTTGTTTTAGAACCAATAATTCAGTTAATACATTAAAAATAAACTGTTTGGAAAAGCATTTTAAGTTCCCTACTATATTGCATTAACTCCTGTGTTTAGCATGCAAACAATATTAGGTGTATTTAACAGTCTGTTGGTGGGGATGCCTTTTCTCCTTTTACCCACAACTTCTGTGAGACTTTGACAGGGAATCAAAAAACTTAAAAGTCTGGAAAAGGAAGATAATTTTTCTTACAAAAGGTTTACAGTGAATACATTCAGTGGATGTTATATATAAATGATAGAAGAATATGAAATGAGCAAGCAGTGACACATAATGCTGGAACTTGCAGTTTAAGAAGTAACGGTGATAACTTGGGAAGATTCTTGTAACTGACATACATTTCAATTTCTACAAGCAGTCAAGGGAAAAAATAAAAATATTGGTTTTCATAAGATTCAAAATTCAAGTAAATTATGTTTGAGTTAAAATGTGCATTTGCTACCATTTCTAAGTAGTAGAAGACAGAAGGAATACAAATTCATAAGCTACTCTTCAGGTTCTTGAAACAAAGGGAATTTTAAATTTTACATAATACTATTTTTACTATTGCACATTTAGTGTTTTTCCCTATAAATAATATATTTCCTGCAGAAAAAAGGTTTCTAGGTGCTCATCAACACTGGATTAAAATGCCAGAACTTTCTGTCTAGTAGAAGTTAATTTTTACCTATATGTGGGACATAGTACTTCCTGTCTGGAAGGTAAATAATTTTTTTGTTTTTCAATAGGAAAAATAGAATTGTTGACCAAATGCGGTTGCAATAAACTTTGATATCACACCTTGTACATCAATTTTATTTTTATTGAAAGAGGAAGTTCATGTTCTTAAGAGGAATAAAAGCCTAAAATATTCTATCCTGACAAAATTGAAAGCAAGACAGAAAAAGTAGATTATCCTGAAACGCTAATGAAATACTTGTACAGCTAATGAAGTCATACTTTTTAACATTCATATTACAGTGTTAGCAAACTGTGATATGCATAACTAATTTATTATCACGTTAAAGTTTTTACTTTAGCCTTAGTTTTGTTTATCCTATTACTCAAAAAAACTGTGTATGTATAACACGGTATCATTGCACTACATGATGAAGAAATACTTATTCTATAAGGGCACAAATCAGAAATGACCTGTGCATAAATGATATTATGAATGAATGCAAATTAGGAAATTTCTGACTGTCTTAAATTAGAGGGGATTAAATTAATGGGATGCAACCAATTATGCTAAAAGTACTTTGAAGATCTGTCAATATACTAAAAATATCATTGTTATTTGTAGATTTCAAGACTAAAGTTCTACTCAGCATTTAAGTAAAATGAAGGTTATTTCTAACATCCAGGATGCTTATTTGTAAAAATGCCAGAATTACTATGATACCAGCTGCTCTGTGTAATTTAATTTTGAAAATGTACACAATTTCGTTACTTTTTTTAAAAAAAGAAAGTAGATGGGGGAAATATTTTCTAAGAATTATGAAAAAAACCCTTCTTGAATTTATAAAGTCTAAGGTATTTGTAGTATTACCTTTACTTTTCTTTGTTTAAACGAAATGGCACTGCAGTTCAGGGTTCTCAGGTAATCAGTAGAAAGACAGATTGATGTGTCATAACTTTATTATCCTAATGACTCTGTAGAATCCAGCTGGAAAATATCTGGAAAGAGAAAAATTTTATTAAACGCCAGGATTCGAAAATTCTGGGCTTCAGTGTTCAAAAGATTTTTTTGGCAATTTTAATAAAAGATTTTCCTTTGTATACATATCCATCTGGAGCTAATTATGTTAATTGCTATTGTTTGCCTGGCAAACTTACAAACTTTACTTTTGTTTTTTTTTTAATAGTCAGAGCGGTAAAATAAAGTGAAAGATATCTGTTGGTATAAAGAGTTGTTATTCTGTAGAGCAGTTACTAAGTAGTTTCATGTTTTGAAATCATGGTTTGACTTTGGTGACTAAGTTTATTTGATTATTTTAGCAATAATTTAGCTTGAAAATTTATATATAGACACGCATAGTTTTATAAGATGAAACAAAACAAAACTTTTTTTTTTTTTTCCTTTCATCATCTTTCTTTTTTTCCTTCCTTTTTCATCTGGGATTGCTTTACTACTCGTATAATACAAACTTAGTGTGTGTGTGACATTTTCAGTACCTAAGCTGGAGAAGTTATTTGTCTTCTGCATGGGCTTGTAAAAGTTGAAGACATCAGGGTTATTAAGATTGGAACATTTTAATATGATGGGTGAAAGGTTATTACTCAGATATTTGAAAATTAGGTCTAAGGTTGCATGGACTTCTTAGTAAAGATGGCAAAATTAGGTCTCATACAGACAATACTTTTCCTCCACCATTAAAATAGTTTAAAAGATGTGATTTGTCTTTCCCTTTGGAGCAATCTTTCTTTGACTTTTGACCAGATAAGGAACTGAGGCTTCTAGGTTAGATTACATGCCTACATTTTTATAGTGCTATATCTGGGTGTGATATATCCTACTTCTGTGTAAAGCAGCTGATTTACTTCTATCAGGAAAATTTCTAAATGAAAATAAATACTGTAAAGCCAGGTAGACATTAGTCTTATAGTAAAACAACTTCTTAACATACTGTGCTAAGTGACCTGTTTAAATCAAAGAAAACAAAGTTTTTAAGGCTTACAATTTCACCATTGTGGTCAGTATAATTGTGCACATAGAACTTTCATTGACTTAGCATAGAATACTCTCTATGAACAAGAGGAGGCTATGAAATTTGGCACTTACTTTAATTGCACCTACTCTTTTCCAATGAACATCTGCTAGTAAAGTTATGATGTATTTATGATATTTTCCCAATGAATCATATTCTTTATTTGATAGTTCTATTTATTGTATTTGATAGTCTACATATTACCTATTACAAGAAAGGACAATTGTTCTGTAATATAATATAGCAGGCTATAACTAATGACAAATATGCTGTTCCAGAGGGAAAGCAATGACTACAGTAGTTTCTATTATTTCGTCATTTTCATAGCATATTCAGAGAATTAGGAAAGTGTAATGCCAGTTTTGCATCTTTGAAATTTTTTAACCCATTTTTATTTAACTTATGAAATATTTTTGTGTACTATGGTTTTCTCTTGAAACACACAATATATTAAGAAGCTGATAGAGTGCTGTATATTTAACCTCTGTGTTCCAACTGCTGTTTCAAAATTACACTGGTAAGCCACAGCATCCTGAAAACATTGTTATATTGAACAGATCAGTGTGTCTTCATGGAGAGCCACCATCAGGAACTACAGACTCTCAGGCTACCTGGCTACATTAGTGTTAGCATTGCTTTATTTCTCTAAGACTCTCTTCTTAGAAATATCTGCAAGTTGTTGATCTCCATTACTATCTTGTTTCTTTACTTTTCTTCTGAAGCAGCCAGCATGACTGTGATGTCTGACTTTTTCAGAGGAGCTGTAGCTGAGAGTCTTGATTAAAAAATGCTCCTTAGCTGTAGTTCAGAATTAAGCTGTCATGGTTTAGACAGTTGTTCTATTACTCCGTGACTCCTTCCAACCTGGGGAGAGGAATCGGAAAAGGGAAAGGAGTCCCAGGGGTTGAAATGAAAAGAGATTTAATGAAATAAAAAGAAAAAATAATATTAATCACAGTATTAATATAAAGTACACAGAGTTGTACTCAGCCTATATAGTGAGGGAGTAGGTCTCAGGGGTAGGACATCTAACTAGACCCTCTTGGGATGTCAGTCAGTGGAAAAAGAGAACCATCCCCAGCAAACTCCCCAATTTATAGTGACTGTACTTTATAGCATGGAATAATTTTCGTTGTTCAACCAGGGGTCAGTCTGGGGTCAACTGCCCTGGGTTTCTGCTTCCCCCAACCTCTGCACCTGTTTATCTCAAGACTCTTAAAGAACTTTTGTAAAATCTCACTCCTCAAAGACTATCAAGAGTAAGTTAGTTAAATAGATACAAGGGCTGTCTGCAAATATCCTTTATATCTTCTCACAAGGAGTATTATATTAAGTTTCCTTGTATACCTTCTAGCAGTGAATTTTTTATGTTATTAAAAAGGAATTTGATAAACACTATACTCCAATCTTAGGCAATAAATAATTTGAAAGCACAGGAAAGAGGAAAATCTCTTCTCTCCTTTTACCTTGAAAATCTCCTATTTGCAAAATTAAGTAGCCTTAAAAAGAGTCATTTGAAGAGGACTGCTTACTGTTATGTGAGTGTTATATTTGGCTACAGTCAACTTTTAGCTTTCCTTCTCTTGGATCAAAAAGCCTTGAAACATTGTTTTCATATTGAAACATAAATTAGGCAGAAGGAGAGTGACCTCCACATTTGTTTGGTAGCTCAAATATTCTTTGATTAAGAAGACTTTATAGGTTTGTATTCCGTCAACATGAAAAGGTCATGGTATCCCGCCAGGGATGCTTTTAGAATCTCAAACGCCGAGCAAGTCATCGACAGAATGGGGCTAATATATATGGGATTCTACTGGCTGTGTTTGCAAGACAGTTACTGTCAGTTCACATTTGTGGAGTCTAGCTGATAAGGTGTGCTCTAAAAGTGTCCACTGATGATTAATGTGTAGCAACATGTCTGAACACCATATTTCAGATCTGAGTTAGTCACCAGCATGCACAGACATGTTAAGACAGTCTCTCAGAAGCTAAACATCCAGGGCTATGTAACCTACATAGCAAATTCTAGGAAACCTTTAAAATTGCAGTAACCAAACAGTTTGCTTTGTTCACTATTTTGTTTCATTAATTAGGCTTCTCTGAGATACATAGTTTATCCCTCCTTTATATGGAAAAGGAAAGAAACTGACATATCTGGACAAAAAAATGTCCTCCTACTACTGCAGATATAATGAATAGGTAAGATGTCCTGTACTCTGCAAAAGCTCCCTTTAAGTATATAAATTTGTATATAAAATTGGATTGTTTTACTCCGAGTTACACCTCAGAGGTGGAATGTTATTGTCCAGCCACTGGCATCCATCCATTTTGATGTATCCTAGTGATTTCCAGAATATGGATCTGGCACACATGACCTAGGAACTACCCTTCTGAAAACTTGCAGGTAAAGATCTGGGGGACACCTTAGGTAAACTCAAATGGTATATACACCTACAGTCGGGTATCTGAATTCTAATTCTGGTATTTTCTCTATGTTGGGTTGTATAGGCCACTATTGAAAGTATTGACTGGATCTATTGTGAGACTGGGACTCCATCTAAATATGGGTAAGTAATGCTGCTGAAACATGCTATACTGTTTAAGCATTTGGATGAGTTTGAAAGTTCTGACACAATATCTATGAGATACCAGTGTCTTCGTGAAGTAGCAGATTGAAGGTAGCTGGGTTTGTACTAGGAAATCTCAAATTGATTGAGACACCTGTGTTTAGGCAACTGAATTGAGTCACATGTGTTTTAAACTCACCTCTTCTTTTTTTTTTTCACTTAATGCTTTGTGATTTAGAATGCTTTTATCACCTGAAGGACACTTTGTCCTTTCTGCTCAGCAGTTCCAAACCTTCATCTAAAGTAAACAACACAGATAATACTTTATTTCAATGAATGACCTGGTGATTAGGTACACACAAATATTATCTGAAAGCTGATTACTACTATCTGGTGATAAATACATGAATTATAGTAATTTCTTCCTAAAACAAAGAGAAATTGGATGACATTACTAATTCTCTCATATTTTCCACCTCTGCCTATTCAAATCAACTGATAAAACAAACCAAAGCAACAATAACAAAAGTTTTCTGCAAACAAATGTCCATTTTTCAGATATATTGCTATTTAGCTTATTATGAGACTTGCTACCTTCTACTAACACTAATAATGCACGGAATTTATGATGTGATTATTTTCTTGGCATCTTATTTGTCCATTTTTTAAACACTGTCACCATGACAATAGTATCTGAGAGTATTAGGAGCCCAAGATACTGCAAGAGTGTAACAAAAAATTCTATCCTTAAAAATATATATTTAAATTGTGATTATTTGTACTGAGTTTGGATACTATACTAATAACTTAAAATGTATTAAAATGTATTTAATTGTTTTAAAAATTGTAAGAAGTTTCCTTTCCTGTTGTGCACAGTCAGCACAGCAGGTTTGTCAGCAGCTTTGATATAGTGTAGTATTCCTTATAAAGAATTAGTTATGGTGGGCTAATTGCTTTTTTTTTTTTTCCCCTGGATATAACAACTAGTGTTAAGCTTAAGCTGATTTGAGTCTAAGAATTTTGATAGGATAATTCTAAGATCTCTCTGAATTTCATGATGTTCAGAGTTTGCGTGTGATTTAATCTCAAGTAATAGGATCAAACCAAGTTGCTGATTTTCCTTTTGCTTTTGCGAAAAATTTTCAACAGCAGATTAAGACGTTTGGACAGGGATGTAGAACTTCAGACATATCAAAAGACTGTTTTAAGTTCTAGAATGTATTTTAAATTTAGACTAGTGTAAAATTACAAATGAAAGAATCACCCTTACTCCTTCATTAAAAAAAAATAAATGTGCGATGATTACATTAAAGTTTCAAGATCAGAAATAAAACAAATGAGCTCATGTGTCTTTTTGTATGTAATCTTCAATGTATGTCAAAAATGTGTTATAATTATCTCACCTAACTTCAGTCACAGACACAGCTGTGGCTCCTGAGTTAAGATTTCTGTTATGATTCCTGCTAGCGTTTGAATTGTTTTTCACTTCTTCGCATGATAACTAAAATACAAATAACATGATATATTAGAAGGTAATTCAAAGAAAAGATACTGGTTTAACAACATACTGTTCTGGATGAAATGTATATGATTTGCTTCTTCTTTATTTCTGGACAAATAATTTACCAGTTTATCAGGTCCATTACTTGCATTTAACTTGTCATATAAAGTAAGCCATCATTCCTCTGAACTCTTTCCATCTTTCGGAATCTTTCTGTTTACACAGGAAGATCCCTTAGTCAATGGAAGCAATGAAAGAACCATTTACATCTCTAATTCTGATGAGAGTTTTCACAATATTTATGTATTCAGCCCTGCAGATGTTTGTGATTCTGTTTCTCTGCAGAGCATGTTAGCTTCAACCTAACACCTCACTAACGTGGTTTTCTGGCTTCCATGCTATTTCTGGCCTGTAGCAGTCTGCTTGAACCGCAAGCATCAGAGAGTTTCTCTCCTCACAGCATCCTTTGTATTTTTAATGAATTTGTTTTTCCTTCTGATTTGGCAGAGTAGCTGGGGAAGGGA
>NW_010201052.1:7906-27285 GCF_000695765.1 Mesitornis unicolor | reverse complement strand
GGGAAAGAGAAAAAGACTTATGCCAGATTGTTTCTTCTGCATTCCATGGACTAGACAAAAATGTTGTGTTCTTTTGGGAAGTTGGTAAGAACACAAGACATTTGTTACCCAGTTACTAATTATGATAAACAAAACACTTTTAACAGAAGTGAGTTAATGGATATTTAATATGAGGTTCAAAATCCCATTTGACAGAGTGGTACTTTGGTGTCTTTCTGGGGCACGAAACTTGGTCAGCTTTTACCATGTTTAAATAGGTTAAACACAAAAATACAAGGCAGTATTTACTGGAAACACCTACATAATAGACACCATAGGAGATGACCAAGCACTTGCTCGTACCATAGGGAAGGGTTGCACTCTGTTGCTATTTGAAATGGCCTGATGCTTAATGCTGCTGAGCTTCCGATTCCCTGTTTTGTTCCTTTTTTTAGATGGTTTTATAACTTTTCATGTCAATATGTTTGCATTTGAATCCTTTACTTACTAGCTATGCACAGCTCAACAATCTTCTCTGTGCAATTTTGGTTTTGTTTTTTAATTCTCTCTTTCAGAGCTCTACTTGATGTACTTTCTCATATAATTTTCTCAGAATTCAGTATTCTTCTAAGAAGTCTGAGCCCAAGGTGCACATGTATGCAATGCTAAAACTAGACCTATAGACTTACATTTTTGTTTAGTTCTAAATTACTGCATGATAATTTAAGTATTTACATCAATAGTGGTAGCTTAGTTTTGTGGTTACTTGCAGGAGCTGTAATAAATTCAATCCAAAGAAATGTGGTGGACTGCTTCTATTTTATATCTAGTGAAATGGACATCCTGGGAAAAGCACTGATAAAGTTATCCGGCCAAGAGCTAAAAGCACATCACTACCCAGGTCTTCATTTGCTTTACGATTTTCTTCTGACATCATTCAGAAAACCAGTGTTTTAATACTTATTTTTTTTGTGTCTATTTGACACAATCAACTCTGGTCCTTTCCTTGAAATTTTTTCAGGTGCTCTTGGACACATCATGCTGACATGATAACTTCTATGATATTCTTAGGATTTCACCTGTTCCTCTATTTCTTGCATAGCAACCTTAGGAATGTAATACATGTCAATGGATTCCTACACTTTAGTGGAAGGATTTGCTTTGTCTACATCTAGAACTGTAAAACATAGGCATTTAGTGTAAGTTTTATAGTTCACCTCTCAGAAGTGTTATTTGTTCTATATGTCTTATATATACAAGGAAAGGATGAGCTCTGACCTATAGGTACAACTGTTTTTTCATTGACTGGTACAAAGACATTGTAAAAAAATGTTTAAAATACAAAGTATTTTAAACGAGACAACTTAAACAACTAAAGCCCAATGAGATTGATTTAAGCCATGTAAATAAACCTCATGTCAGTTCTGAGTTTTTCTCTGAGATCTTAGACATGTGTTTGAATTCTGTCAAAGAAACAGTGATTTTCTGACCTGAGATTTCTTTGGTGTTTAGACAAGATAAAATTAACTAAATTTCTTGTCAGAGGACTTTAAGATTGACCTTCATGTCTTTAGTTGTTTTCCTATGACTCTAGGACACTGGTTTGCTTCTTAGTTTACAAATTAAAGTAGTATCTTCACATAGTTTATATATTAATTAGTAAATGCATCTTTCTAAGAATTGTGTCTAAAGTTTCTGACATCTTACTAAGTATAATTGTTGTCACGTAGATAAATTTGATCTGAAGATTGCCTTCAAAGGTGCTCAATATTTCTTAAAAGAAGAGCATAACGATTTGCAGTGGTTTCTGTCATGAAGCTGCTATTATATTACTTTTTCTGTTTATTTCTGTTCTTTTTTGGTTAAAAATATTTGTAATATCTCATTCTTTGAGACTTCTGTCTTCACATAAGAACATTTAAAGTCACATTCAAAAGCCTGATTAATAAGTTGGATTGAAACCAAAGTTTTCAAGTTTTAGTAAACAAAAAGATCTTCTTTCAGGGAAAGCATGCTCAAAAGAGCTTTAATTTTCCTTAAGCCTTTTTAGTCCATGGCAAAGAGAAAAGTAAATGCTGTCTGGCATCACCTGTCTTATGTAGGTTAATTCAGATAGACAAGTTATAAGAGTATACTGTGAAATAAATCCATGGTCTTATTTCAGAGAAAGGAGAGAGTTTGGCTTGGTCAACCTGGAGAAGGCTCTGGGTAGACCTTATTGTGGATTTTCAGTACTTAAAAGAAGCTGATAAAAAGATGAAGAAAGGATCTGTAGAGACAGGACACAAGGTAACTGTTTTAAAGTGAAAGAGAATAGATTTAGATTGCCTATAAGGAAGACATTTTCAAAATGATGATAGTGAGACACTAGAACAGGTTGCCCAGAGAAGTTATGGACACCCCATCAGTGTAACTGTTCAAAGTTCAGGTTGACTGGGGCTTTGAGCAGTCTGATCTAGTGAAAAATGTCTCTGTTCATGGCAAGGAGGTTGGATTAGATGATCTTTGAACATCTTTTCCAGTCCAAACCATTCTACAATACCTTGTATGATTCTTTGATTCGCTTAAAAAATATCTTAAAATCAACTCTGATTCTAGCTAAAACCAATACCACTCGTCTTGTCTGAGCAAAGACTTTGATATGAGGTTTCCTTTTCTTGGGAAGTCAAATTGATGTGGAACATTTTATATTCCATGTTGAACAGAAGAACTAGTAGCTGAACTACTACTTCCTACTTTTAGTTGAAAGTGCACTATCATCTAGGACCAATTTAAGAGAGCAAGCTCAATTGAAACTCAGAAGTGTGCACAATCTAGAACACCAACTGCCAAAACAGAGAAAGCAAGATTAATGTTTCTCATTCCACATTGTAGAAAAATGCTAGAGTTATTGCTGACATTTAGCACAGTAAACACTTAAAAAATGCAAGAAAGCTTAAATAGATTTAAATATGAAGACAAAGTAACAAAGCTATGCAAGTCTCAACTATGTTGTCAAAATACCAAGGAGAAAAATACAATTCATTTGTCTTTTAACTGTCTGTTTTTGTAAAGGAAATAGATGTTTTTAGATGTTATTACTTGCTGTACTATATAGTCACACATTATCAAAGGTAATATTTCATATGCATCTTTAAATTTGCCAGGATCCTTGGACTAAGGCACAGGCTTTTGTTATCTCTTATGTTGTTTTATTCATACATAGATTGTTAATCTTCTGCATAGATAACAAATCCTGCAATATAATGCACAGTACTTCCAACACAGAAAAGGTATAATAGGAGAAGAAAAACAGTAAAGCAAATACAGAATGTCAAGGATGATTGAGAAGAGTCTTCTGTGCAAGGAGAAACCAAATGAAACAGTACACTTGAGTCTGTAAAAGAAAAGATTGGCAGGGAATAACAAAGACACATGAGAAATAGGAAACTTTTGTTCATTTTTTTAATATAAGATCTGTTTCAATTAACTAGTGTAGACCAAATTTAAGATGAAAAATCAAGCAGATTCTTTTTGCGATATGTTATTAAGATACTGTCCTGGCTTTGCTCGCCAGGTTAAACCACAACAGATATTAAAGTCCTTGCAGAAATAAAGTTACACCAGTTTGAAAAACACCAGAAATAACAAAGCAAAATACACCTAGGATTGTTTTGACTATTAATAGACAGTGCTTGCACATCATTAAGGTGCTGTTGTTACCACTATTCCCATCCAGCGAGTAGGTTGGGAGTGCACAAGAATCTGGGAGAGGACACGGCCAGGACAGCTGAACTGAATTGATCAAAGAAGTATTCCATACCATATGATGTTGGGCTCAGCAATAGAAACTCAAGAAAAGGAGTAGAATGTTGGAATGCTTGCGGTTATGAAGTTCATTTTCTTTGGTAACTGTTACATGTACTTAGGACCTGATTTCCAGAATGTGAATAAATGTCTATCTACAATGGGTAGTAGTGAATAAATTCTTCATTTTTCTTTCTTGTACTTGCAGCTTTGCTTCATCTATTAGACTATCATTTTCTTGTCCCACGTTTTTTCAGCTTAAACCTATATAATAATTTTCCCCTTCCTTCTGAGAGAGAAAGAGACTGAGCACCTGGGTGGGTGTTTAGCTGCTGGCCAGTGTCAACCCACCACAGCATCTCACTGTTAGACAATGTTAGATGAATTTTTAACCGATCAACTATTACCGTTCTTTTGTACCTATGAGACTGGATAGTATTCATTTCAATTTAAGAAATGACTAGGTGTTTGTTTTTTATACTAATAAAATTTTTTCAGTGTGGAATTTATTACTTGGCAAAAAATATTAATTTGTAAAATTGAACACTGAGGCCATATGGAAAGTGCCTCTGAATGTAGAGATACCACTTTCTACCATACCTAATCCCAGATTTAGCTGTGTATGGGTTGCTAAAAGGTGCCATGGTTACAAAAGGTAGTAAAATCTTTTAGAATACCATGACCAAAGCAACCTCAACTAGAAACAGAAGTAAATGTACTTTACTATTGAATCATGTTCTTTATGCTAGATTTTGTGTTATCTATATAGAAGAGAACAGCACATTGTGTATTATATTACAGATAAATTACGGCTGACATTTCTGCTTTTTATGTCTTGTATACATTGTGATATTAGCTGTAAGGAGTTAATATTAAGGAAGAGCAGTTGAATTTGAATGAGTCATTTTGTAAGCTTTGTTTACTAAATTGTGAGTGACAACAATAATACTCTTAATTGTGATTTTCCGCTATTATCTTAGATGCATCAACAGTTTTGCTGATCTTCTTGGAGTTGAAAGCTATAACCGTATCATACTTAAATTATTCTGCATTTGATCTTTGGAGCTTACTGAGTTGTCTTCATAAGAGAAAAAAAGAAATGAACCATAAATTCCAATTTTAATGTAACACAGTGGAAGAAAGAAATTATTTTTACATGTCATAGAAGCTAAATGAGTTTGAAAAGATAAAGATATGTTGGAATTTATAAGTTACAAACTTCATTTGGTATGGCTGTTATAAATCACTGGATAAGAAACTGTAACATACTCAGGATCATACCTTGTTCTACTCTGCCACAGAGCATTTATATCCATCACAGAAATTGCAGCTAAGATAAGATTTAAGATGTCGGTTATTTACTGACAAGCAAATGATCTTGATAACGACAAGCAAAATCTTACTCACTGTACTGTGCAAGCTCAGCCACAAAACTGAAAGACACAATGAAACATGGTATCAGCTCGATGAATGTAACTATTTTGTGGTGCTTTCTCATAAAAAGAGTTCAATACAATGCAGCAAAAAATCTTGCTTCACATTTTCAATAATTTATATTTGAACTTACAATAATGAAATATGTCATTCAAGATGGTTGATTTTGTGGGGAAGAGTTAAAAGATGACAGATGCATTCTGCGTAGATGACTACAATACCTACAATCTGTTGCGTGTTGATGGAATCAGTCTGATTACAAAACATCAGCTGTTTCTAATGATAAATTATTCTAGACTTGCATATTTTAATATATTTTTATTATTTTTTGCCAATTGTCTATTTAAGCAAGATGTGGAATGTATTGTAGAAATTACTTAATACATACTTAGGACAGATTCTTTTTCCTTCCATACTTAGTGTCTATTTTGCAAATAGTCCCAGAGACATCCATGGAAGTACTCAAAGAGGATAACTTTAAAAATCTGTCCCTTAGTGGATACTGTTCCAACTATTCAGGGTTGTCAGAATTCCATTCTTAACACAATAAGAAGGCAAACCTCCATTTCATAAACAGAATAAAAAGCTTTTAAAAATACATTTGCTTTTAATATTCTATTTTAGAGTCTACAGAAGCATTTTCAGAATATAAAGATAAGCAACAGGCTACTCATTAGAATGGGATGCTTAAACTTTGTTTCACTAAGGCTTTTATTGGCAGCTAGCTACATAAAATAAAAATTGAAAGCAGTAATACTGTGACACTTCGAAGGAAGTCCTTCTAAAAAAAACCCAAACCATTAACATAGAAAAGTGTTAATGTAAGTATTCCATTCCCTGTTTCACTCTCTATTTTATGATATTTTAATTCTATGCAAAGCTTGCAGAATGCTGACATTATAAATCTAATAAGATATGCCCTAGGAATTAGCCTTTGTTATATGCATCTTCAGAATGTAGTGCAGAGAAGTAGAAAAAATGTCTTCCAAGGAAGTCTGTAATATGAATAGAATTGGTGAATTTACAGATATAATAGTTTTCAAAATTATTATTACTCTATAAAGGAAAGAAGGAGAAAAAGAATGAACTCAGTCTTCATTAGCATATGATTGTGCCTCTACTGACAAAGAAAAGTGTGAGGGGCCATTCCCAGCTACTGGAGTATGGCTGTCTTTATTGCTAAGGATGGTTCTTCTTGCAATTGCTTTTCCCTGGTGTGATTCCAGGGTGATTCCAGGGACTATACCACTTCTAGGACCATATATCATAGGTAGTTCATAACCAATCTTGCCTTGGAGATGAAGACAGTATTTTAGAACACATACGGGTCATCCAATGACAGGTAAATTCAGTAACTTCAAGGTATAAAAACTCTTAGTTAAATTTAGTTTCCTATACTGTAGAAGTACAATTCTGAATTAGATATTCTGTATTCTTTTATCAGCAATGGAGAGAAATTATTATCTTTAGCATAAAAGATTATTATTTATATCAGGTATATAAATTTATATAATTTATAGCTTATTATAGTAACTGTCAGACATAGTTATTGTTTGAATATCCTAATTCTCTCATAAATAGCACTCATAGGCTAGTAAATTAGTAGTAAATTACATGTGTTCAGAAACCTTTGCAGGCAAGGAGGTCAACTGGTATACAAGAGACAGCTTTACTCTAGTGAACTCTCTTGCAAGGTTATGTGAAAGGTGAGAGCTTCTGATTCTTCAGTTTATCTGATAAAGGACCTTTTCAATGCAAAGTAGGTAAGTAAAACAAAGGAGCAGTAAATAAGAACACCAAACCCAAAACCTGGTAAACAAGAGTCAAAAGAGACACTGGAAAGGTCAAACATCTCAATTTACTTATTGATGGGCTATTAAAAACTCCAGGTACAGCTTTGGAGAGGGACATCTGAAACTTGTAACTGATGAAAAGTGGAAAACAAGAGGTACATGAGGATTTGAGATATTCAAGGGAAGACTGTGGGGCTATGCAAAATTTAGAAAGGGATACCTAAGTCAAGTGCATGAGGAGGAGTGGAGGGATCAGACAGAAATAGTATGAAGGAGCAGGTTATATGTAAACCATGACACTTTAGTACACTTATTTGACCAAGCCCTGTACCTGATCATTGCAGTCTGTCCAGTCTTTTTGTATCTTCTTATTAAACCTTTTCTAAGCTCTCTTTCTGTGTAATGTCACTCTCTATCCCATAAGTGTGCATTCTGCAAAGACTAAGTGTATGGACTAGTAAGAGTGATGCCAGTTACTGAGGTCAGACTGGGGGTGTGGCCTCAGGTGGCTGGGAAGGAAGAATCTCCAGGCCGTGGAGTTGCTGGAGCAGATGGCAACTTAACATCCCTTCATAATGTCCCTTAAAGTTTCTTTCCCTCCAAAGTTGTGTGGCCTTCTTTGGACTGCGTTTAGAGGGGATATTCTAAACTTCCTTAAGAGCTGCTTGAGTGAGTGCTCAATATGTGGAACAGAAGCATGCCAAAGACTTTTTTTTTCCATCCTAGTACAGTTTAAGTTACTAATACAGACAGCCCTAGAGTTACTAACGCTCTCCACTGAGTGTAAAGGGATTCTACAGTAGCTGAGATGCAGTTGTGTACTATAGATTTTTTTGGAGATAAGTTGTGTTTTCGTAGTACATGTTAGAAAGGCTGTCTTGGTTAATTCATATATCATCTTTACTTAAATGTTTTTGTTCTCCATGACTGTTACCAAGCCTACGCTGACTTTTCTGAGTTCTCTATTTTTGTTTTCTTATTATTTGGCATCTTATAATACTTGTATTATCTTTCACATCTTAAGTATTCTGCAAGTTTAAATTCAATAGATTGTTCTATTTTTACGGTGTTTCTCTTTGGGAGATGTAATGTTTCTTAGTTTATGTTATTATTAATTCTAGAAAAGAAGAAGTCTTTCTTATTGATGAAACAGGTCATGAAATAATTTCAATTAATTCTAGCAATCAGTTATCAAAGTAACCATGAACACATAAATTATTCCAAAGAGGTAAGATTCAGTACATTTTTCTGACCACATAGATTGCATGAGTCTAGGGAACATTTCATCTGTAATGGACTTTTGGGAGGTCTTTTCGCAGCTTATCTCTTGTCTCCATCCTGTAATGCCTGTTTCGAAGTAAACTAATCTACTGAATTAATGGTCAAGATAAAAGGAAACATTATATACAAGAAGCAATTCAACAATATTTTTTTAACCTTTAGTAATTAATTTTATCACACAATAAGAATAGTTTCCCCTTTCATTCATTCTTTTTTCTTTTAAATTTTCATTGCATGTAAAATGAGGAAATAAAATGTGCCCTAAAATTTTGTGACAAAGACAAGTCCAATTGATTGCCAGTAATCTCAAGAGGACCAATATTTATACAGCAAGACAATGAAAACTTCTCTTATAACATCAAGATTTATAATGCAAATTTGTTGTTCATGAACTGCAATAGTTGTAATTGGTAATAAAAATATGGGATTACAGGATAACAAACCAAGGACTCAAAATTCCTAAGTACCTAATTCCAGTATACTGCTATCAGAGAGTTAGATATGAACTTCATTCCTTAACAAAACAAATTCTAGTTTAAAACTTTTTTGTAATTTTGATCTTTTCCTTCTAATTAGTGCAAAAATTTTGAAAAGCCATTTCATGAGACACTTAGAAACTTTTAGATCTCTCATAATATTTTGAAGGACAGTGGCTTCTGTGTTATAGAAAAGTCAGGAAATCAGGAGCAGATTAATTTGTAGAAAAAACATACATTGGGGCACACAGGGCAAAAGTTAGGAGGAGAACGTGGTAGAAAATGGAAGAGAGAAGAGGAAAGTTATAGGAGAAAAAAAGCTTTTAAGACAGGTCTGAAGATTTTCAACTGAATTGTATTTTTTACAATGACTTACTGCTGGATAAACTACCAGGATTAATGATACAAAGGACAAAATACCTTTTTTGGTTGGTTTTTTTTTTGGTTACAGTTTTTGTTTTTGATTTTGTTGTTTGTTTTGGTTTGATTTGGTTTATTTTTTTTGTTTGGGTTTTTGTTTTGTTTTTTTCCTTTTTTTAGGTCTGAATTCCATATTCTTAAAGGAACACAGGTGTAAAAAATATCAAACTTGGGATATTACTTACTAAGTGTAATGAAGCTAAAGGAAATATAACATCATACTTGATTACTACTTATTAAGATTAGATGCTAGTTACTAGCAACCCTGCACTGAAATATATGCATATTATTCCAAAACTCTGTGTTCTTGTTCAACCCATAATTTTTTATTACTTATTTTCGAGTTATGTAAAAAAGATACAGCACTCATATTCACTACTCATATTTTTTTTCTTATAATAGCTTACTGAAAATAATAAGAAATAGTGGAAATTGGGATGATTAAATTCATGAATATGTAGGAAGCCACTCCAACAGACAGTGAGTTATAGATGAAAGGACAAAAATTTTTCACCAAAATTGCAGTACAGAAAGAAACTAATAGAAAAATTCTTACTTACAGTATCTGTAATTAGGACTTGCTTGTAGTTGCAAAACCAAATCCTCAAGGGTACCAAAGATATCCCTGCAAAGATAAATGAAATTATCCTTGTATAATTTGTCTGTTCAAATCTCTCCTGCCTATTAAATTCTCACATTTTTAATTAAAAAAACTACAAAGAGAAAATCCTAATTAATATCCATCCAAATTAGAGCTGTTAATGCATTCTCCTGGAAGGGCATTTCTAAATGTTCATGCCAAGGTGGTGGATAAAGGGGACATAAAGAGGCACTGACTTCACTTTTCTGTCTCAGGTCCGCATCTTCCATTCTATGTCAAACACTTTTATATTCTGAGTGGAGACACTGAACCTGATTTTACAAAGAAAAACGTTGAAAAAAAAGATTTAAAGTTTGGAAATCACAGACTTTCATTAAGAAAGTTTACATCCTATGTAGTCTTAGTTTAATGTTTAGATCTAGAAGCTATGTGTATACTGCTAAAACAGCAATCCACTCAGGCATGAGTTTCCAAGCTGTAAATTATTGGCATGATCTGTTACACAGATTTGGTCTATCCAGGGATCACTGATGCCCTGGTGATTCTTGGTCATTTTCTCACAGATATTAGGAGTTAGAGATCATTCACAATACATGACATAAGCAAGTTCTTTCTGAGAAGAAGGTTTAGTGAAATGAGCATGAATAGTGCTATATCACTTTTTCCAGAGCCAGAGAATGGGCCTTGGCCCCATTTAATTTTCTAGTATAGACATAGTTTCCATACAGTTTTTATATTACTATATATATTTAATTGAGGTGCGATGCATACCTTGTTCATAAAGTTAAGTTTTGGTCTAGATTATGCTAACCTAAATTAGGTTAATGACCCTCTGGGCTCTTTTACTCTTCAGTCAAGAGAAAGAAAAGAAAGTCCCAGAGTAATTTAACCCATATAAGAATTTGATTGCTCTCTTAAGATAATTCACTGCCTTCATTGACTAAAGATGCAGCTGAGGGACTTTTTCAAGCTTACAACTATTGTCAATTTAAGCATCTCAATTAATTGTTTTCAGTTACATGGGATGAATCAAGCCCCTGCTAACCAGTTCAACTATTTTCAGGTATTACAATAAATTCAATTTTTCTTATTTTTTAGGTGGTCCTGTTGGTCTCAAATACATCTCTGAGTTTAGTCTTGAGGCGGTTAAGTGAGTAATGTATGCATTCTTGCTATATCAGCTAATGCAGTCAGTGCTAATAAGTAATGTCATTACATCTAGAGAACATTAAGGTTCAAATACAAGTATGGAACAAACTAAGAATAGGTAAAAATAATATAAAGTTTACATATATACTGAAAACTTCAATTATGTGAAATGAGCAACTGAAAAAATAAAAATCTCTTCCTTTTGAAATACATAGTAGAACTCTCGCTTCTAGTTCTACAGGTACTTTATCATGTACAGAAAGATTTAAAACCTGTACTTTAGCAAATGAGCAAAAAATAAAATAGTATTTTGCTTTGAGAAAGAAGTATATCCTGTAAGTTTTTCTTTTTTTTTTTTTTATTATTATTTTCCTGGACATCGTTCTGGGCAAGTGGTTGTAGGTGATCATGCTTCAGCAGGGGATTGGACCAGATGACCCCTAGAAGCCCCTTCAAGCTTCAACCATCCTATAGTTCTATAATAGGTTTCCAAATTATTCTATGACTCTATCTGTAGTTTTATATGAATATTAGGACTAGTGAAAATGCTGTATTTTCATTGTCTGATTCTCATTTCTTTAGTCTTTCATATTACAGTAAAACTGTACTATGCCTGTACTGTGCCCTGTTTGAGGGCACAAGAAATTTATTTTATTTTCCAAAAATATGTGTTTATAAACAAATGCTTCCATTTTCCCATTATCTAGCTGAAATGTGTACTTCATCAGTGCCCAAAATAACATTAGATAAAATGTATACTTATGCTTAGTATTTAAGGAAAAAAATATAATTTTGAAAATATTGGGCATTTAGCCCAACATAGAATTAAAAAAATGCAATGGAACTGAAAAGGAAGGTAAACATTTTTACATTGTTCAACTCTATTTTTTTTTTTTCAAATTGAAATATTTTATGGAGACAAGTTAATTTTGCTGACAATTATTTGAACATAGAAAGTTTCATTTCAGAGAAAAATACTTGTTCTGTCCATTAAAATACAAAGAATACATTTCAGTCCTTGCCCATTCTAGTCAGAGTAGTCTGAGATGAAAAATACTAGTATGTATTTTTCAGAAGAGTGTCAACAGATTGCTTTGCATTCAAGGTTAATGTCCTACTTTTGCATACTAACTAGTGCGTCCCACTTTATGCAAATAACTTCACTTATCTGAAAATAGTGCCAGCTTTTGATGCAAAACCAGAGATGGTAAAAAGTTCATTTTCACCTAAAAAAAAAACCAAACAAAAACAAAGTAAAAATTTTGAAAATTTTTCTGTTTTGTTTTGTGCCTATGTAAGATAAATGTCAATCCTCAAATTTCGCTTAAGAAATACAGATTTTTTTCCTACTTTTTTACTTGCCTGCAAAAATATTTAGTATTAAATTATCAGTGTCTTCTTGTTAACATTTGAAACCTCATAACAGGATGATTTCCAGTTGGAAAATTCATGAGGAAGAATGAAAATACACTGATATTAATCTGGTATTTACATTAGCTCTGAATATTTTCTTTCATCTTGTATAGTTTAGAAAAAGAAGTGAAAGATATCCTGGATTCAGAACCAGGTCTTATGTAGCGCCACAGAGTTACATTTATGGAATGCTACTGGAATTTGTAACACCACTTTCTTTTATAACCAAAACCTATCTTTGAGAACCATATTAATCTTATCACAGGTATACAATTATTGTCTTTCTACTCACTAAGAAGAGTCAATTTGCTGCTCTCTTGGTTAAATCCTTAAAAGATTGTAAGGCAGGATAAATTATTCTGGTAGTTGAAATTCCTAAATGAGGTTTTTCGCACTGTGACCTTTATGTTCTGTACAAAAAAACCTTAATTATAACGTTTTCTAATACCTTATAATTGGGGTTAAAGCACAGTATAATACTAATTCTTTGTGAGCAAGTGGAATTAAATGTGGCTTTTCTGAGATTATAGTAAATTTGGATGTTTATCCCAAATTTCGTTTGTCAGGATTATGATGACAAGTGCAAGGAGGAAAAAAAAGATTATCTCTAGTGGATTCCACCAGAAGTATTAGAATAGAAGAAAATGGATGATTTTAAGGATCCAGTTAAGTTTAGTCTTTATAGTTTCTTTCTAACTGTAATGGAGGGATTTCTGTGTGATACAGACCAAGTCATAGAATCATTGAATCATAGAATGATTTGGCTTGGAAGGGACCTTAAAGATCATCTAGTTCCAGCCCTCCTGCCCTTCCACTACACCAGGTTGCTCAAAGGCCCATCCAACCTGGCATTGAACACTTCACAGGGAAAGCTGACTACATAGGCAATCTAAGAAATCACAAAATATAATTCAAATTAATACTGTCAGGCCTGACTTATCAAAATTGACACATTTATTTTATTATACCACTGTATGATATTTTATCAATAATTATATCATGAGCCTGAGACTTTGTGATACTGAATTCCTTTTGCAAACTAGTTGCATTTTGATGAAAAAAGGAGTGTGATATTCTGGCACATTCAAAAGTCTGTGTTTGGAAAATGGGTATGGTTAATGCATCAGCCCTTCTGTTCCCCTCTGTTATGGGGCCAGGCAGTGATGTGTGAGAACGAATGTGCATAATGAAAATTCTGTGTTTCCAATTTAGAATTTCAACTGCTACATCAATAAACAATTGGAAAAGCCTTTGATTTTGGACCTCCTTTATAAAGGCATTAGACAATCACTGAACCACACCTACAAAATACAGTGAATCTGCAACTATGTTTATTATTTCTGTGGGAAAATGATGAAAAGCATGTAATAAAGCAGCTAGTTCAACTACCTGCGTGGAATATTTGACAGTTATGACAGAGAATTTCCGGTCGTTAATATTCTGCCATACTAATGCAGTTTTACCAGTTTTTCCTGAACTATCAATAAAGATGGTTTTCTCTCCTTGCAAAGGTACAGTAGACACTATTGCTTCAGGCTGTAATTCTAAATTTGGAAAATAATGCAAAAGCTTATGCTGTGGATACACAAATTTAATCTCTGCAAAATAATCAGCTAATGCCACCTGTAACTCTACTGATTCTCTCAACTATGTCTGGAAGGTGTCTTTTTGAAATGAGAGATAAAGACAATCTGGGTCTCTGCCTGTCAGCTGTTGTACATGCAAGCAACCTTTCATAATTACTGACACAATGGATTCCAGTTGCATAGTAATTGATTTCTTTGGAGTGTGTGATAGGAAAATCCACTCCAAAATTATTAACTGAAAATTGTCTGCATTAAGTTGACCAAAGAGGCCGTATGGTTGGAAATCATTATTTATAATAAATAATGATAATGGTAGATGAGTACTAATTCTTCCTGCAAACCCTGTTGCAATGTTATTCATGACCAATTCTAAATCTTGAAGTGCTTCAGGAGTTAATTCACACAAGGAACACAAATCAGGATCTCCTTTAATTATGCCAAACAAATTTGTCAATTCTTGTGTAGTGATACCTAACAATGGTCTCAGCCAATTGATGACACCTAGCAATTTTTGTGCATTAAGTTTTTACAGAGTTCACTAATCTTATTTATTGAGGAACAATGGTACGTTCTAACAATGTCCAGTCTAAATATTTCCATGGAGGTTCAGATTGAATCTTGTCAGGTGCAACCTGCAACCCATAAATGTCTAATGAGTTACACAAATGATTCATAGCTGCCAAGACATCAGCCTGTTGCTCAGAAGCTAAAAGAATATAATCCATGTAATGATAAATATGTGCCTGGGGAAAAGCACGCCTGGTGAGTTCTATAGCAGTTGCTACCACAAGTTGACAAATAGTGGGACTATTCATCATGCCTTGTGGTAATACAGTCCATTCATAACTCATCATTGGGGCCTGAGTATTGACAGAGGGTACTGAAAAGGCAAAATGGTGGCAATTATCGGGATGTAAAGGAATTGTGAAAAAGCAGTCCTTTAAGTCAAATATATATAAAGGCCAATCTGCCAGAATCAAGGTAGGATTTGGAACACCAGGCTGTAACGGTCCCATAGGTTGCATTACAACATTAATAATTCATAAATTCTCTAACAATCTCAATTTTCCAGATTTCTTTGGTATCACAAAAATAGGAGTATTCCAGGGACTAGTAGATAGCACAATGTGTCCCAATTCCAATTGCTCCATAACTAATTCTTCTGCCTTGGACAATTTTTCCCCTTTTAGGGGCCACTGATCAACCCAAACTGGATTAGTAGTAAGCCACATCAGTTTCAGTTGGGGTTTTAGATCAGCAACCCTTACACTAAATTTGATAACGTTGTGATGAGTGTCATATTCCACTGACTTAAGAGATCTCTTCCCCAGAGTGTGCAGGGAACCTGCAGAACATAAGGTTTCAATACAGCAGTACGATTTTCTGGTTCCTCCACTATTAGTGTCTGTACACTTTGCAAAGGAACCTGCGTGCCTCATATACCAGTTACTGCAGCATACACATGTTTCAGAGCCATTCTGATGGCCAATCTTTTATTCTAATGATGGACACATCAGCACCACTGTCTAACAATCCAGTAGAAGATTGATCCTTTATGCAGATTGTTAGCAACGGCTTAGTGGAAACTCTCTGAGTCCACCATATCTGTGACTGTCCGGTACTACCAAAGCCTCCCTCTCCTCTAGTTTGTGTCACAGCTGCAGGAACTGAATAAGGTATTAAGAGCAATTGAGTTATACTTTGCCCTTTAGGAATTGTACAAGGTGGGTGTGGTGTCTAAGACTTGATTTTTTAATTCACCAATGTAATCTGAATCTATTGTTCTAGGCAAAACAAAAAGACCTACTTTTGTTGCTGATGAGCGACCAAGAATCAAACCACAAAGCCCTTGGGGCAATGGGCCATATATTCCTGTGCTCAATAAAGTTACTGCTGAATCTATGGTTGTTGTATCAGTAGTTGTGGCCAAATCCAATCCAGCACTGCCTGCCGTGCTGGCTGTGAGTTCTGTGATGTAGCATTTACTGCATGACAGCTTGCAGGTGGGATCTGATTCTGAGGGACGCGAGGGCAACAAACCCTGTTGGATTGCGGGGCACCAGGTCTTGCACCCCTCTGTCTGTTTCCCTGAACTGGTCATCCTTGCTTATCAAATATAGAATGACATTCATTACTCCAATGGTACCCTTTATTACAATGTGGACACACATCTGTAGGCTGTTTCTTATTAGCACCTGATTGATTTAAATTTGGACAATCCTTTTTTATATGTCCTTCTTGTGAGCATCTAAAACATCTAATACTGGCTCGTCCCACAGTTAACATTTGTACTAAAGCAGCCGCAAACATAGAAGCCCTATGTTCATCTGAACCCACATTGTGGCATACCTTTATCAGCTCAGCAAGTGCTTTCACTGTTCCTCTGGCTGCTGCTAAAGCTTTCTGACAGTCAGCATTAGCATTTTCATATGCCAGCTGCATCAACAATGTGTCTGCTGCCTGGTCATTCCCAGTTTGCTGAGATATTGCTGCCTGTAAGCGATCTATAAAAGTAACATTAGGCTCTTGAGGACCCTGTCATACTGTTACTCTCCTTCCTGCCTCCGGAACCCTTTGCAATGCTTTAAGGGTTAATTCTGTGGCTTATTGTAATACCGGTCTAGGCAATTGCACCTGAGCTTGAGGAATAGCAAATGCACCCTTCCCCATTAACTCATCCACACCCCAACCTGCCGCATTCGTGAAGTTATTCATTATCTGTACTGTCACTAGATGTGTATATTCAGTGATCCATACCGTAAACTGAGCAGCAGTCAAAATAATTTTTAACAACACTTTCCAATCATAGGGAGTCATAACTTAACTCCTATAGCCATAAATGATGTAATGATTTTGTAATCCTTGATCTTTAAATGTTTTATGAACCTCTTTAATAATTTCATAAGAAATTTGGGAGTATTTGGGAGGTTGATGTGAACAATATAAAACTGGCAGTATGGTAAGCATACTGGTCCCCTTTTTTCAGAGCTTCTGACACTGTTACAGTGCCAAACATAAATTTTCTGACTTAGAAGGCTGAACCATTTTTAAATCATCTGATAGAACAATTAGGGGGGCATCTATCAACAATTAGGGGTATAGGGGTGCAGAAGGAGTTAAATGAGGTGCATGTTCTTTCTTTGCATTTTCCAAAAGCTCTTCTGCCGTAGGTGCTTCAGCAGCCATAACCCAAACTGATGTTAATGGTGGATACAAACCAGATTCCTTTTCAGGATAAATAGATCCTGGGTCAAAAGGACAATGAGGCACCTCTTAACCACCAGTCCAATCATTCTCCGCCTGCACATCATTATGCTCCGGAACAGCAGCAGCTTTTGTCTGTAGTAAATCTTTAGTCAGCTGCAATACTTTTAAGGCAAAATATATTATCTGCCAAATTAAAAACAATTCTTCTGGCACTGGAATCAGCAAATCTTCTTTTGCCTGCATTTCTTTTGCCACCCTAGACCACATAGAGCTATCACAAGTACAACTACTAGGAAACCATGAACAATGATTTCTAATCCAGGACAAAAGTTTAACTAAGCTAGTTTTTCAAACAGAAAACCCCCGTCCCTTCAAAATACATTGAAGCTGTTCTGTGTAGAGCTTATACTCCTGGGACACTGATTGCCCCATGTTACCACAGCCGCATACTTACAGTTCAACAGCAAGTAATGAAAGTCTTTGTGCACAGTTTGCTGTACTCCCCAGTTCAGCTGCGAAGTCACTGCTGGAGCTTCTTAAAAATCCTGTTTGGGTTCCTATTACGGTGAGCTGAAAACAAGAAACTGACTCAGCAGATGAATGCTAAGTGAAGTTTTTATTTTCTACCTCTACTTTTATAGGTACAGATAAGGACCCAACTATGCAGTCAATAAGGATGTTCACATACTACAGCACTTTCCCATCCATCTTTTCCCGTACTTTATGGCCAGGTATTCCAAGGCTGAAATATCCTGCTGCACTCCACGCGTACCATTCAACCAGTGTTCTGGTCGAGATAACCCAGGTACACAGTGCTTTGTGTAGTTTTGAACTCCTACTTTTAGGCTGCTCAAAGGTCCTGTTATACTTAATAACTTAGTTTAATCTTTTAAAGATTGACTTTATATAAATCCCAGCTTCTATTTATTCTCTTAATAATGTTCTCATGGGAATCCTGGCTTCTGCAGCGCCTTGGCTTGCAGCCTGTTGATGTTTCTCCGCAGGTGTCCCCTTCCTCCCTCACCGATCAATGTACGTCTCTTCCAAAGCTGCATGCTCAGTCAAAGAGGACGACCTTCCCTGATAATGAAAGACAATGCTTAACTCAGAACTCAACAGGAAAATAAAATAAATCATTAAAAAGCTTCTGTCTTTAAGAAATAACTCTAACTAAACAAACATGACATTTTAAATTAAATTTAATGCTTAATTTAATAAAAGAAATTTTGCTGTTTAGGTTTTTTAACATCTGATGTATCCATTTCAATTTAAGAAACAGAACTATTCATAAGCAACCATGGATCAAAATAACACCTTTTCTGGATTCATGTAAATTTCTTCTCTGGGGACTGTGTATGGACACACAAATTCTGACATGAATGATTAATGTGGCCCCTAGTTAATGCAGTTCTCAAATCTGGAAATCTTAAGTGATTACTAATGTTAAAATGTGCCTATCAACCTAGATTACACACTGAAAGCTGATATTCTTATTCTTTATATGCAGTATTTCTTCAAGGAAAGCACTTACATGGTATATAAAAAAAATCCTATTTCAAGACCCAAGTTTTATTGACTAGATCCATCATTTCACTCCAGACCTTCTAAATTCTAGATTATACTGCATTTCTGAAGAATATTTTCTCAACCTTTTTTTTTGTTTGGCTGAAACTCTTCTGTTTTATATAAAGTAAAATTTCAATATTTATACTCTATTTGGGCCTCATTCTATACATATTACACACATATATATGTTTTCTATCCAGGAAGTATTTTTAATATTTATGTAAAATGGAACAATTGCAATAACCAACTCCCTAGACCACTGATAGGGCACGATTGCTTGAATTCTGCAGGTTTCTCCAAATGCTCTCCTCACCAGGAAAGGAGTCCTCTCACTTCTCACAGGAGTCTTCCCGCTCTCCTCATTTTATATTAGGGACCATGTGAAGATATGTTGTTATACTTTCTGTGATCTTGCTTTATCATGTCATAACTGTAACGCACTTCAAATGCCCTCCAATTGACTTACAGCATTTGCCAACATTTGTAATCAGTCACTGCATCAAACCACCCTGTCATTTTCCTTTAGCACCTTCTTAGGAATAAACACCAACTGGCTCGTCTAGGCGAGCTCCATCTGTCCAGAATAGTTATCTTGCTTCTTGCTTCTTGAAAAGGTTATTAATTTATTATGACCATTCATGGCTTATCAAAGTTTACAATATTAAGGTATGAATAAAAGGACTAGAAG
>NW_010201052.1:0-7875 GCF_000695765.1 Mesitornis unicolor | reverse complement strand
CAGGAATTTGAAGTTATCATATCTTTATGAATGCTGGCAGGGAAATTTGATAAAAATACATCTTCAGTTTAAGAGCAAAAGAAATGTTACAAGATCCAATGACTCAAAATTAAAGGTAATTCAGACTCTATGTGCAAAACAAAGAACTCATTCACTGCTTCCTGAGGCAAGCAGGTGTTCAGCTATCTCCAGAAAAGCAGGGCTCCATCACACGTAATAGTTACTTTTCAGCTTCTTCTGCACCTCCAGCCTACTCACTGGTGGAGCGGTGTGAAGACTAAAAAAAAGGCCTTGGCTCTGTAAGTGCTGGTCAGCAAAAACTAAAACATCTTTGTATTATCAACACTGTTCAGCACAAATCCAAAACATAGCCCCATACCAGCTACTGTGAAGAAAATTAATTCAATCCCAGCCAAAATCAGCACAAGGTGCCTGTTGTCATCACTACAGATTTTGCATGCAATTTATTCTGCTGAGTTATTAAGCCATAACTGGAGAAAAGCAAAGCTTGTGTCTGATTTAGCTGAACTCTGGCCACATGTGACATGGACATTAGTTGTGGTTTTGGTTGACTGAACATCAAATGATAAATAAGACCAAATGGAAACAAAATTAATAAAAGCTGACAAAAGCAAATGCAAATCCTTGCATCTGGGATGAAATAACAAGCTGGCACAAGCTGCACAGATACTTGAGAAAACACCTGGGGTTCTTGGTGGATAAGAAGCTGAGCATGAATCAGAACAATGACCTCACATAAAGAAAGGCCAGCAGATTCTTGGACCGCATTAGGCGGAGTTGCAATGGTCAATTTGAGGGAACTGATTCTTCCCCTCTACTTTGCATTGGTGAGGCCATATCTGGATAGCTGGGCCCAGGTAGAAGCTTCTTAGTAAAATAAAAGTTTTGATATATAAGAGTCCAGCAGAGAGCTTGATGGCTCAACGTTAAGAATGGAGCACTTGATGTACCAGGAGAGACTGAGGAAAATATTTTGTTCAGCCTCAGGAATAAAGCATAATGGAAGATACCTCTCTATCTGAAGATGGAGCTAATATATATATTTGAAAGTGCACAGTAGAAGGACAAGAGGCAATTGGAACAATGGTCATTTCAATTAGAAATCAGGAAAAACTTTTTCACCATTTGAGTAGTCAAACACTAGAAAGGCTGCCCAGAGAGATTGTGGAGTCTCCACCCTTGGTGAGTGGATATTTGACCAGATGACCTGTAGAGGTGCCCTGTAACCTGAATTATTCTATGATTCTGTGACATGGCTTGTGTAACATGTTAGACAACCATATTCCCAACAGTCTCAATTATGGGTATCTGCTGTTTTCTGTGTAGCTTCTGTGATGCTAAAAGTGAGATCAGCCATCCTGACAGAAATAAAAGAGTATTTTTTTATTTTTGGTGACTGTGCATCCAAGCAATTAGGACAGTTGTACCTATGACAACTTCTGTACTCTATTTTAAAGGGGTACAGAGAAATGCTGATTATCCAAGATTAGACTAAATGGAACTGGAGAAATGTAATTGCCTATCAATAGCAAATGTCATAGGGTGAATAAAAGACAACACATCGTCAACATCTGCCTCTCTAATTTGTTTCCCCCTTCCTTTTACCTCTTTAAAACCTAATTATATTTTATTTATCAGTCTTTTGCACAGACACGGTATCTCTGGTTGTGTGTTCCTTAGTTCTCATTGTCTTTTTTGACCTTTTCTGCATAGTGGCATGTGTCTGAGAATGCTGTCTCAACAGGAAAAGACAGGACCAAGCAGTCAGCTGGGGAAAAGTGTATTAGTAAAATGGCAGCAGCATGCCAAGCAGGAGGGAGCAAGAGGGAGAATGAGGAAAGCTTTACTTGCTCTGCAGTTCTTTAGGAGACGGTGGGAAAATGCTGAAGTCTTGTCTGTTCCCTCTTTGAGGGACTAAAAAACCTCATAAGAGCAGAGGAAGCGGTTCCAGCTAATTAGACCTTGAAGATCAGAAAGCAAGTTTTACCACCCTTGTCAAAGAAGCAAAACCTTCTGTTCTCTTTCCTTTACAGTTCCTGTGCGTAATGATCCATTGGTTATGGCCCTTAACTTAGTGCTGAAGTGCCCGATGAAGGGACCACACTTTTTCTAGTGTGACAAATATAAAACTTAATTTGCTGAGAAAGCCAAAATTACCTATAACCTATAGTAAGTCAAATAAGTGATGGGAATATGAGTCTAGAATTTTTGTGGCAGTAAATGTAGTGGGTTGACCCTGACTGGATGCCAGGTGTCAATCAAAGCTGGTCTATCACTCCCCTCCTTAGCTGGACAGAGGAGAGAAAGCTCATGGACTGTGGTTCTTCACAAACTGTTGTAGTGTGGGTCTTTTCCACATGCTGCAATACTTCAGGAACAGACTGTTCCAGTATGAGACCCCAACAGGGTAACAAATGCTGCCAGCAAACCTGTTCCAGCATGACCTCCTGTCTCCATGGGTCCACAGGTTCTACCAAGAGCATACTCCAGTGCAGGCTTTCCATGAGGACCCAGGCTTTTTCGGGCACATCCAGGTTCTCCAGCATGGGGTCTTTCACAGACTGCAGGTGGATATCTGCTTCACCACGTTCCTCCATGGGCTGCATTGAGAAAACCTGCCTCATCATGGTCTTCACCGCAGGCTGCAGGGGAATCTCTGGTGTGGCATGTGGAGCAACTTCTCCCCCTTCCTCTTCACTGAACTTGGTGCCTATATAGTTGTTTGTCTTACATATTCTCACTCCTCTTTTCTAGGTGCAGTTGTTGTGCAGCAGGTTTTTTTCCCCTTCTTAACTGTGTTATCACAGAGGTGTTACCACCGTCACTGATTGACTCAGCTTTGGACACAGCTGGTCTATCTTGGAGCTAGCTGGCAGTGGTGCTTATCAGACCACTGGGGAAGCTTCTAGCAGATTCTCACAGAAGCCACCCCTACAAGCCCACAGCTACCAAAATCTTGCCACTTAAACCAATGCAGGGAAGAGTTGCAAAGACAATTCAGAGGGTGCCAAATCATCCAACACCATGAACAGCAGTGAATGAGTGAACAGGATACCTGAGGGAACAGCAATAAGAAGACTTGCTAGCATCGCCTTACTTTTGTTTCCCTTAGGATAGAGGGTGTATGAGATGAGTTCGTTTTCTCTCCAACCAATTTCTCTGAAGGGCTAGTGAAGTGAAGCTCTGTAGAGAATGAAGTACCAGCTACTGTAAAGTGGTATGAATACCCAGGCTACCTGTGTGCTGTTGGAGACTTTCTCTTTTGTAAACCTCCAAACCTCAACATCAAGAGAAAGCATAATTGCAGAATTAAGTACTCAGTTGATATGTCTGTTGGGTGAAAAATGGTGTCAAACTGAGATGAAAAAGTGAAAAATTATACTCAAAGATTAATATATGTTCTTTTCTTCCTTTCTGTAGACTCTTCCGAATGTTGAGCAAACCAAGAATTTCCTACCCTTTCAACAGTCCAAATGTACTGAATGTCACCTTGAGCATAGCAGAGGTGTTTTGTCTTTGTTTGGCCTGATTCTCCTTCATGATATATTACTGATGATATTTATCATAGGATCACTGAATAAGTTAGGTTGTAAGGGACCTCCAGAGATCATGTAATCATCTTCCTGCAGTCCTGAGCTAATACCTTTGTTCAAACTCCTTTCAAAAGTTACCTGTAACTTCAGACTGAAGCACTAGCATTCAGAGTGTACTGATATTAATATAATTATTTGAGGAGATCAGTTTATTGAACTTTTGTAGAAAGATACAATAATGTTACAAAGCTGAAAGAAATCTGCTTATTCTACTGCTTCATCCTTGCATTGATTCTATCGAGCTATTGACACTACAGAATTCTGAGAGGTGGTCTGTGTACTCCTTCTGATTAATGTTATCATCATCATTCTTTGGCCTTTGAAAGTTATTAAAAGGACAGCTTAAATTGGGATCAACTGTGCCAGCTGTGTCTGCTTCCAACTTCTTTTTCACCCCCAGTCTACTCACTATTGGGGAAGCATAAATAGCAGAAAATGTTTTGATGCTGTGTAAGGACTGCATTGCAATATATAAAACATTGTGTTACTGACCTTGTTTTTATCAAAAAATCCAAAACATAGCACTATACAGGCTGCTATGAAGATAATTAACTCTATCTAGCAAAAATCAGTATACTACCTCAAATGTAAATATATACTATACAGCTGTCTACACTTCAAAACTCTGCTTGTGTCTGAATGTATTTCCAACTTTATTTCTTTGCTGCAATGGTTTTGTTTTTAGAAGTTCTTCTTACTTTTAATTTTGTTAAACATTTTTTTAATCAATTTGCTGTCTCTACATTGTAGAATGTTACTATGCTTCTTTCTCTCTAACTGTATTTAACCTTGACAAGGTATACACAAATAATGTCATCAGTAAGTTTCTCATCTATTGCTCCCTTTTTTCATGTTGTCTTAGCTTCTTCAAAATAAAATAATTCTGTGGAATAGTTGAGTTATAATAAAGGATGCTGTTTTCTGCATTAAGATATACCACTACAGTTCTACAGATTATTTGTACTCAGCTGTCTTAATTCAGATGAGACCGTGATACAGAAATATATTTACTAGCAGTGATGAATGACTAAAGACAAGAAATATGTAAGCGTCTCTCCTTGCACATCAGCAGCACTTGACAATGCTGATTAAGAGACATTATTATCCTGACATGTAAGGGAAAGACATACTAGATGAATATTTCAGTCTCGATTTTCCTGGATCGTTCATGGCTGAAGACATAAAAGATATTTCTATGACAAGACTTTCCTTGTGGGACTTCTTAAAAATCTTTTCTTTCTCTAGACAAAATCAAATTTTATGTGTCTTTAGGATATAATGTGTCTAAGAAGTTTCATCATTATGAACTTTGAAAAATGTAAAAATAAGCAATGTAAGTTTCCATATTTAATTCAAATTAATTAATTGTACCAGGGATAAGTGAAATTAACCTACAGCTCTGGTACAGTTTTCTTCAGCAGAAATTTTATTTATTTATTGATTTAACATTTACTTAATATTTTATTTATTTAATTTAACTTTAAAATATTTTTTTCTGCCATTTGAGTATGTCTGAATTCCATACTAGTAAATAAAATGATGTAACATAGCAACAGTCTGACAAATATTTTATATAATCTGACTGGCTAAAAAGATTAAGATACATCCCAATGCATGATGACTAGCATTAGTCATAGTTACCTCTTTATGGCCTTAACCTTCTGGAAAAATTACATAATTTATTATGTTATAGTGCATAACCTAACAACTATTAATATAATAGGCACTTGTTCTTTGCCTGCAACAGTCAGTTCATGTTCAAGCGTTCACAATGCACATTCAGTTGTACTGAGCAGAGAGCACTGAGGTCATCTTGATGTCAGATAGGAGGTTGAGGTCACCTAAGATAGGTAACTGGCATCAGTGTCTGATGGTCATCCATTTCCACAGAATCTAAAGGTCAGCACAGACAACATTTCTGAGCTTGAGTATGTGCACAATTTGACCTTGCTTTCTTTAACAGGGCAAAACACAGCAGGTATGTTACAAAAACTAAAACCAAACATATGAATAGGTCAAACCAAGCCTTCAATTACTATACAAGCATATCCATAGCAAAAGTGTATGAAAAAAAAGAAAAATCGAACATTTCACTGACTGCACTTTCAGATCATCAGAGTTTTAGTTATTTTATTAATGAGAACTCTACACAGATATGCCTAAATTTTGGAAAGAACAGACACCCAACAGTAAGAACAAAACTGTAGTCAGTCTGAAAGGGCAAAAATTGAAGCAAGTATTTTCTACATAGAAAAAAAACAAAAGAAGAGACAGAATGAAGGGAGCAGATGGGAGAAAAGACCTATCCTAGGCATACTGAGAGCATTCACTAAGTTCCAATACTAGAATAAAGTCTTACATCCTCAAACAGCCTCTATAATTTTAAAATCTTGTGTCACTTCTCTATCAAGAGCAAAAATATAGAAGATAGCAGGGATATAGCCATAAACAGGGTTCTTCTTTTTAAATACTCAAACATTATTTAGACTAGAGAACATCTAAACTGTGTAACTACAACCTTATTCTAAGAATTGTCCCATTTTTTGTAGTCAGAACAAATCCTCAGTGCAGACAGCATTTATTCACAAACACCTAGTGACCCCACCTTAATGTGAATCAATGATCATATTATTTGTAAATGGGAATTGTTGCTTTTTCTATAAATGTAGTCATGTGGCTTCCAATAATGTTACTGCCCTCAGCTGGAATACAGGGGAAGGAAACACTACTTTGCTCTCTGAAAGTGATGGGTCTCTTTCTTTGCATTTTCTGATTAGCCTGTATGCTACCCACTCCTCTCACAGGAATTTTATACTTAGGTGTTATTTAATGAACAGCAGGTTAAAATTCCATTATGATAATGTGTAGAATGCAGGCGCAAAGGGCTTTAGTGGTGGAGAAGCTGCAGAGCCAGCCTCTGCAAGGAGAGTTGGGGCTGCCCTGTACTGAACACAGATGGGTCCCGCTGGCTGCAACAGACCCATCTCAGGGCACAGATGAGCCCAGCAGACAAAGTGGTGGCACCTCTGGGAAAGTGTATTTAAGAAAGAGTAAAAACTCTATAGAAAGGCAGAAGGAGGGTTTCTGTTCTTTTTACATTTTGTGAGAGATAGCAATATTTCTAGGTAGTTTGTAATGAATTATGAGAGCAAGAGATCAACCAGTTTTATTAATCTAGTATACTGCTGCTTGACTACAAAAAGAAAAGGGAGTTATGGAAGTGTCTACAGTATTTTAATGACTCATAAATTTGTGGTTTTAGACTGACATATCTATAATTAAGAAAACTAACTCTTCTAATTCAAGGTAGACATTATGGGTAAATTTCGTTAGCATCCTACAAAAGAACACAATATTTATATGCTCACACATAAAGAAAGAAAATAATTTGACAGATTGTATTTGCATTTTGGTTTGTGTTCTATTCTCAGAATGAAATACAGGTCATAAAGCAGAAAACCCTAAACAAGTCCTGTCTTGAATCAGATTCTGTTTTGTATGTTTATCCCTTCTTCACTTATGCCACAAATGATTATTTTGAATTTATTACTTTCTTCTGCAGTTTCTAGGTCAGAACCGCCTACTTTATCTACTGAATCTTATTTTAGTCAAACTAAAAAGACTTCCTTTTTCAATCTATTTGTCTTAAGCAAATAAACATGCTAGGCAGATATTCTGATGAGCTGTCTTATGCCTGTCTTACTTTTAGATTCAATGAAACTGTTTTTGAGCTATTCCACTGGAAGTTGGTGACTCTTGTCAACATTGTATTAATTGGTGATCAAAGTCACTAGTATGCATCACTGTAGTGGTTTAGGCCCAGTGCATAACTGAGCATCATGATGCCCCAGAAAAGGGCTAGTCAAAATAAGTACTGGGAGGGCTTCTCAACACTTAAACAGGTCACAGGCAAAAGACAGACTCATCATAAGGAATAAAAAAAACAAAACCATTTTAATTTGGTACCAACATCAGAGTAGAACAATGGGAGATACAACCAGATCTTAAAATCAAAACACCTTCCTTCCACCCCTCCCTTCTTCCTGGGTTCAGCTTTTGTTCCCGCTTTCTTCACTTTCCCCCTCCCCCTTTGCCTTGAGGCGCAGGGGGATGAGAGTGGGGAGTTGCAGTCGGTCTTCCCACCACATGCTTCTTAAAGGAGTAGGAAAATAAAAACCTCAGACCAGTGTCTCTCTCTCTGCTTCCACATGGTCCCCTTTCCATAGGGTGAAAAGTCCTCAAAAGTCCAATATGGATCTGC
>NW_010201051.1:68065-82867 GCF_000695765.1 Mesitornis unicolor | reverse complement strand
GGTGAAGGGGGCCCAAGGCCGCGGCGACGGCCCCGGGCGTGGGTCAGATGCGCGCCGGGGAGGCGGTGGTGTTTAGGCGGAGGCCGGCTGGGTCGCTTCTGCTTCGCGGTGCGATGACGTTGGAAACTTCCCCCGAGGTGTAATTGGGTTCAAAACACTCCGGCTACCTGGTGTGTGAGTGTGTGTGCGCGCCCACACGGTTTTTTGGTGGTTCATGTAAGCGTACCTTTGGACTTTTGTCTGCTGGCTATATCCTGTTCCTCTGGGTATTGTCTCCTTTCCGAGTAGGTGCGTGTGAGGGAACAGATTGGCAACGCTAGCTTGGTGCGGTGTAAGTTTGTTTTACAGAAGTGTTGCTGTACGTACTGTATTTACTCGTGTATGTGTGTGTTTGTTCATGGGAGTCTGTGCTAAAATTCATGCCTTATAACTTCTCATCTGAATCCTTGAAGTAAGAGGGATGCTTAAGGAGGTGCCTTGAGAAACACAGGAAGGTTTTGCTGCTTAGGAAGGGAAACTGAGGACAGGTCAGGTCCCTCCTGTGCAGCTGTGTTGAAGCCATGACCTCTCTACCCGCTGTACCAGACTTCACGAGCGGCAGCAGGAGGAGGCCTGTCGCTGCTGAAGCAAAGCCTCTTCCACAGCTTGCGAGGGCTGGTTGGGTTTGTGTGTCAGTCACTGTCCTGCCCCTGCTTTCCCCTAATTGGGTTTTGGGAAGTAGGTGTCACCAGCTTCATATTATTATGATGGATAGTGGCTTTTTCCTGCCATGCTATCACCAGTAGGGGAAGTGAGGAGAAACTTAACATTATGATGACTTGTACCTTATAAATGTAAATGACAGGCTTATTTACAAAACATGCCTCAAGGATGATGTGTCTGTTGCTAAATCGTGTTCCTTACCCTCACACCCAAGTTCCTTCTTATCTTTCAGTAATGCATCACAAAGCAAGTGACGTACCCATTATATTTTTAAAATATCGGGAAGATATAGTTCTTAAAAATACTTTTAGGAAAGTATGCTGGATACGTTGCACATGTCAACTTACAGGGCCATGTGAACATGGTCACTAGCTATGGTTTGCCACATCATTGGAAATAGTGGTGATGTGCTCTTGAGATCTGGGTGGAGAGGACAAATACTTGTGGTTTAATTTAGAAATGTTCTTCCCCTCTGTTATTAGTAGTTCCCCCTGTTTTCAAGAGAAAATTAACTTTAGTGGAATTGATTTTCAGCACCTGTGGAGTTCCATAGCAAAATGAACCTACCTTGGCAAAGATGAATGATTCATACAGTGGGTCAATATTGCTTCCCCAAATTAAACGTGCTTTATAGCATACTAAGGTATTAAACTATTTTTTCCATATGGATGCTGAAAGCCTATGAATTATTTGAAGAACTTCTTAAATCTCTCTGATATTACTTAAAACACTCATTTCAGTAGTCACTTAATATGCATGAAATCCTTCATTAAAAATGGGCAAAAGGGTATTGAATAAATACAAAAACTATTTAAGATAAATACTGTCTTTTCAACAGTTGCTGTCCATCAAAATGAGTTGACTGTAGTTATGTATAGCCGTTGCCTTTAGTTTGGCACTTCTCTTGCTAACCAAGTAGAAAAGCGTATGCAATTATTTAGTATTTTTGTGTATGTCTTACAGTGTCCTATCTTGTTACTGTGACTTGTGAGTTTAATGATGGTATCTTACGCTTGCTGTTCAGCTGAAGGCTTAAGATTGAAATGTAGAGTGTTCTAGTATTAAGATGGTTTTAATAAATGTAAATGTACTGAAGTAGATAAAAACTAATCCACCATGTTTCCTATTTCAAATGGTTGTGTCACCTGTGGGCTGAAGGGATTATTTTGGTAACTGAGCCCTCTAAGGCATTAAAAGTAGTAGCTGCCCTTGTGCCTGTTCTTGTTGCTCTGACTTGAACAGAGGAAGGACCGAGCTGCCAACTTTTAGGTCATGGTCAGCTTTGGGGATTTGGAATGTGCTATCTTGAGACAGCGTGGGAAAAAAAGTAATCATTTTGTACCTGCACAAGAGGCTTCTCCTCTTAAAGTCTGCTTCTGGATTTGAGTAAACTCTGGTTGCAGATGGTGACTTCTGTCTGCTCAGTAGCTTTAAAGAGAGAACATACGACTTACACTTTTAGTGTAAGTTGTTTTAATGTTATTTTAGGCTTTATCTGAAATATTGTAGAAGAAAACACATTTTAAAGGAAATTTTTGTGAAAAGAAACATGCTTTTATTGATCTGCCTTTTGAGCCAAATTCTGCTGTAGGGCTTTGATGGGATGTCATGGTTTAACCTGGCAAGCATCTAAACACCATGCAGACGCTTGCTAACTTTTCCGCTTCACCTGGTGGTTTGGGGAAGAGAGTTGGAGGAGAGAGGTAGGAAAAGTCGTTGAGATAGGAACAGTTTACAGACTGAAATAAACGACACTGAAATAATAATAATGACAACATTAATTGTGATTAAAATAGAAACAATTATAATAAAACCAGTGAAAACACGATGGTCAGTGAGAGCAAAGGGGTAAGCCTCAGGAACTGAATGATGAGCGAGACCCTCCAGGGATGGTGACCATTGAGGGAAGAGAGACATCCCCAGCAAACTCCCAGGTTTATAGTGAGTGTGATGTTTATGGTATGGAATATTTTCTCTTGGTCAGCTTGGATCATCTGTCCTGAAAACTGAAAAAAACAGTCAGTCCTTGACTTAATGTAAGCATTACCTGGCAACAACCAAGACACGGGTGTGTTATCATACTGTTCTCAACACAAGTCCAAAACAAAGTCTCATACTAGCTACTGTGAAGAAAATTAACTGTGTCCCGCTAAAACTAAGCCAGAAGTGTCTTACCAACTTTTTTTTTCACTAAATCAAACACTGTAGTCCTCTCAGAAATGTAATCCTGAACAGGAAATTGATTCTGTGGTTCTGTCCCAACAAAACCAAGACACAGGAGCTGAAGTTCTTCTATGGTTATACATGGCTCTCTCTTCTGTGAGTAGGTGTGCTAGACCAGACTGATGGATGAGGATCAGTTGGGCTATCTAGTGTCTTTCCTTTTGTGTGCTTTCATTTAGACCACATAGGCATCAGTATTGCACAGCTTTGTCCTGCTAGTAATTGCTGTGAGTCAATATATTAATCTTTTTCCTTTTCCCAGTTTCTCCAGCTGATGTTCATTCATCCTGACATATCTAAAAGACGGTGACCGTCCACAACACGAAAACGAGTTGTTCCCGTGCAGGTTGTGTCTCTGCCAATGAGAGGCAGCGCAGCAGTGCTCTGACAGCTCTCACTTTAACATAGGCCTGGCCACTTCACATGAGTGGGCTGTGCTAAGCTGCTGCTGACTCCTTACCCTCCATAAGGGCAAGGAGGTTTGGGGGCATTCACCTGAAGCTGTCTCCTCATACCATCTGTGAATGTGAGGTTTTTATTTCTTCCCCAAAAGGCCATTAATTTTGGAAGAGATTTCACACTCTACACTTCAGGCATCTTTGTATTGCCTCAATCAGACAAAGCCTTTTAAGCAGTTGCTTCATATTTTTATGTCTATTTTTGGCACTTATAAAAGGGCAAGCTATTTTCTGTCTTGGGATTTTAAAATGGATTAGTCAATGTATATCAGCCTGCGACCATATGGCTGATAAACCTCTCCCGTCAATATTAAAGCTCAGCTGGCTAAAGCACAGACTTCATCCTCTTCATGCCTCAGGAACATCCCTATTTTCTGAAATTTATAAGACAGCTACTTGGAATAATCTCTTTACTTTTTTTTTTTTTTTCCTAAGAGCTGTGACCCTTAGCCTGCTGCAAGATCAGACACCGAATCTGGCAGTCATTGTTTTCGTAGTGACGACCTCCCCCTTTCATGCAGGATGTTACCAGTCTTCTGAGCAGGTATTAGCACAGACACGCTTGAAGAATTATGAGCAGCTACTTAGAGTGACTCATATAGAGCCTGCAAACACTGCGTTTTTATTTTCTTTTGGGTGGGTTTTTTTCTTTGTTTTCAGCAGACCTCCTCATCTAGAATTTGGCCGGCGAGGGCACCGAGAGGCTGGGGAGAGCAAGTGGAGGGGGACATGGATGTGTGTCCTGTATTTGCTGTCCAGGGATGGTGCTTTTGCACCTTGGATGCATAGGAAACATAAAGCACTGAGATTGTGAGACCAACCTAAAATGGGAACTTGGCTCGTGGAGAACGTCACAGAGGCAGTGAATGATGAGTGATTTCATTGTTGCCATTTCCTTTTATTTAGACAGGGAAGTGGGATTTCTCTTGTATAGAGAAATAGTGTTCCACAGGTTACGGTGTTGAGAAGAATGTTGAAGCTGTAGTAGGTTTCAGGTAGAGATGACTTTAAAATGGTGATGCTGTTCATCTGAGACTGAAGTGCTAATTCTTTATTTTGCCCATTGCTCTAGCACTGGAGGATGTAGGTTTGATGAGGTGGTCTGGGAAATATCATTAGCATTATGGGATACTTCTGCTGCTGGCTTTCTAGATACAGAAGACTGAAAATCTGGCAATCTTTGCATGTAAATGAGCTTTGTTCTGCTGCAAGTATGCCTGGTTCTTCATACTTCTGTTGCGGAGTTGTCAGAACGAAGATTTGTGTAGTCTGCTATCCCATCGTGGACAGAGGCAGCAGGGAATGCTTTGGAAAAGTGCATTAAAAAAACCCAGAGTATGGTCTCCTCAACAGTGGTTTAAGGACTTGCCCAACTGCAGGTTTCATCTCTCTTCCAGGGATATAATTTCAGATGGATGTGTCTGGGACATGAGCTTTTTAATGAGGAAAGATCAGTTGCAGTCCCAGTGAAACTTTAAATGTGGGTTTGATTCAAAATTGAGAGACTGTAAACTGCTTTGCAAATTTTTATGAAAATATAGTCACATCTTTGATATACAAAAATATATACAGAAACTAAAAAATCTAGCTAAAGACATACATGAACTCAGGAGGGTTAAGGAAGATGGGGACAAAATGACTAAATATCAGGAATGCAGAGGCAGAAAAGAGCATTAGTAATGGGGAGCTCACTTGAAAGTGTGGTAACTTGATTTTATTTCTAGAATGGAAAACATTTGCCACTGCAAAAGCACTATAATTTATCTCTTGGGGTACTTTTTTGTCTCAGGCCCTGCATTTTTTTCCTCATTTATTGTTTTTAATTTGCTAATGATCACTTATCATTCACAGGTGTTAAGATGTCCAGGAAAATCACACCCATAATGTAGTAGGTGACGCAGTTACCTAGTGACTGTGCAGGTTGCTGTGAACCTGTTAGTCTTTGTATGTTTAAATTTCATAAATTGTTCTCTAGAGAGTACAACACTACTTAGAAAATATAATTATCCACAGAATCACAGAATCGCTCGGTTGGAAAAGCCCTCCGAGATCATCATGTTCAACCGTTCCTGTCTACCCACTAAACCATATCCTTAAGTACCTCATCTACCCGCTCTTTAAATACATCCAGGGATGGTGACTCCACCACCTCCCTGGGCAGCCTGTTCCAGCCTCTGACAACCCTCTCAGTAAAGAACTTCTTCCTTATCTCTAACCTGAACCTCCCTTGGCACAGCTTGGTGCCATTTCTCCTTGTTCTATCCTCCATCACCTGGGAGAAAAGACCAGCACCCACCTCTCTACAACCTCCCTTGAGGTAGTTGTAGGTGGTGATGAGGTCTCCTCTCAGCCATATTAATCCATCTTAAGGAGCTCTTATAAAAGTATTTCCTAGATAGCCTGTCCAGTATGACTCTTGCTTTAAGTATGTTTTCTAGCACGCTTTAGTGACTGCACCATTTAAAGTGATGTTTTTACTTAAAATGTCAAAGCTCATTGAGCACTCTCATCTTGCGAGAGGTCCTATGTACTTCACAGACAAATTCAATTTGGACTCATTTTCTTATTGCACAATCCAGTCTTTGGGCAGTCAAGCTGTTAACTGTGAGTCACTGTTATTTCTCCTCTGATGTGAAGTCTAAACTTCCCTTTAGTAAATGGGATTTTCTTTTGAATGTGAATACAGGCAACTTGGATGCATGGGTTCCCAGGTGCTTTGGGCTGCTGTGGGCACTGGTGGTGGTGATTCAGTGGGTGACACTGTCCACTGAGAGCTCCACAATCGCTTGGTGGTTACACCAGCCGTGGGTCAGGTGCTCTTGTCTCAGTGGGTGGGTATTGAGTGGGGTGGGGTGGGGGGAGGGGGAACAAAGCTGGCTGCATTTAAAAGAACTTTGCTGAAAATGACATCCATGGCGTTACACATCATCTAATTGAAGGGCCTTGATTCCTGTCTCAAATTGTGTGGTTTAAGTTTTTTTCATTTTTCTAATATTATTGTCTAATATTTTTCTAATAGTAGATAATAGCATCATTAATAGACAAACAGGAAAGATGATGTATAGTTTACTAATAGGTTAAGTGGGCTGAGTAGTTATAAAACTCTTTATCCCAGAGAAACTTGGTAAAGAGTTTTAATAATTCAATTCATTCGAACACCTGGATTCAGTTCAATAAGTGAATTGTATCTTTACCTATGCTGTCTTGGTCAACAGCCAGGGTTGGTTACCGATTACTTTTTCTGTATTTCTCCTGATGAGATCTCTAAATATTATTTAAAATGGAAAAAAAAGTAGCAGCCATTAGAAAATAAAAAGTAGAAAGCAGTAAAAGCTGTCAGACTGTTTTATTCTTTTTTTTTCCAGATCAGATAAGTCAACTTGAAAGATTAGGAGACCTCTAGCTTTGTGCCAGCTGTTCTGGGTTCCTTTGTTTATTATGTACTTTCTTTTTCAAGCAGAAGAACTGAAATTGGTAGAATGGAATGAGGAAGATCTTGTCAAATGCAGCCCTGAACACTTAAACATGAGTTTTTGCTGATGATCCTGCAGTCATCTTTGTGGCCATGTAATGCTTTCCTTCATGTGGTGAACTACAGGGGGCTGAGCATTGCAGAACTGGGACCTTGCTCTCCCTGTGCTTCCTAACTTGGGTTTGACCCCAGTATCGCCCACCTCCCCTCACCTGGGTCTGTTCCTCCTGTAGAGCTCCTGTACCCGAGTACCTTTTGTAGATAAGCTGTGGCAGATCTTCAGGAAGCTCCTGACAGTGTCTGGGTTTTTGGGTTTTGAGTGTTGGAGGGAGTTGGAACTTGTAGCTGAGTTTTCGGAACTTCCAGTGGGCAAAAGGTATGCAGCTGTGTTATGCTGAAATAAATCCTGTTGTGTGTTGTATTTGCATTAATAGAACCTTGGTCAGTTCATTTCATTGCCACGTGTACTGTTCACTGATAATGTGAAAATGGACTGAAATCCTTCCTTATTAAATACAGAAGACTAGTAACTAAACAGAGCTCTGTAAGACTAAATATGATTGCTTCATTTTAAGACTATTTTTATTTTCACAATAACAGTTTTTTTAAAAAACAAGGCATTGTATTTTACTAAGAGAACATCACCGATGTTCGAATCCCGTGTCTTGAAGCAGTAATACTGACATTTGTGAAGACTGGTGACTTGCATTTCTGTGTACAGAAGGGTTTCCCCAGGCACAAGGTGCAGACTGGTCTAGTCGGGTGTGATAGCGGAAGTACTTAAATGTGAGTTCAAGATACATCCAAGAGAAGCAGTTACATTGAACAGCAATTTCAGGATAGCTTAAGGTAATAAGCTTCGTTGTTAAGAAGTAGGATTTGACCAGGACACGGTTTTTGACAGAAATAAATCTACAAATCATCTATGCATATATTACACACATTTTGGTCATTAATTCTGTTATTCCACTGCCACTCAATCCTAAGACAAGCTGGTGGCCTTAAATTTGATTCTCAAATTTTTAGGGTCCATGTTTTGCTTTTCAGAAAAATTGGGTAAGTTTAATGTTTGTCAGGCAGAGCCTCTGGCCCACAGCACCCGCTCTTTCCTTTCCTCCCCAGAGCAGTGAAGAGCTTCCGTGCTTCCTGCTGGGGTAGGAACTCTCCTTCACTCTCCAGAGTTAGCCCAGAAACTTAAATTTCCTCAGTATTTAATTTCACTGAATATTATGATAAATTATTGCTGAGTGTACCTGTGAAAGTATGGTTAATTTTCATGCTGACAGTCATGCCATATTAAAAAATACCTCGATAATTTTGTCTCTAATACCTGTCTCTGACAAATTGAATGTCTTCATTTGATTTTTTTGTTTGGCTGAATTAGTGATCCTTTCTGACTTGTTTGACTGTTTGCAATTCTTTTTGAATGGGCCCAAGCCATTCTCATTTTTCAGAATTGCCATTGCCAAGTGTTTAATCAGATGACTCAGTGTGATTTTAAGTGGGTTGAAATACCAAGTTTTGCATCAAAACTCTTTTAATGAAGTTTGAATATGAAAGAATGTCATACTTGTTGCAGGCAGACTTTGTGAATTATGTTTGTTTCTTCCATGGCCATGTTCAGTAGCCAAAGGAGGGACTGTCATCAGGAATGCTGCAGCTGTGCTTAATGAAGAAACAGCTTAATGCTTTCTTCACTGGATCACACCTTCTCAGAATGAACCTTTATTGATCCAGGCTGATTTTTGCAGTTGGTGTTTTTCAGTGTGAAAATAGAACCACAGAATGGTTTGGGTTGGGAGGAACCTTCAAAGATCACATAGTCCAACCTCTGCCGTGGCCAGAGACATTTTCTGCTAGAGGAGGTTGCCCAAAGCCCTGTCCGACCTGGCCTTGAACACTGCCAGGGAGGGGGCATCCACAACTTCCCAGGGCAACCTGTGCCAGTGTCTCACCACCTTCACAGTAAAGAATTTCTTCCTAATACCTAGTCTAAATCTACCCTCTTCCAGTTTAAAACCATTGCTCCTTGGCCTGTCACTACAGGCTGTTGTAAAAATTCTCTGTCTTTCTTATAAGCCCCTTGTAAGTATTGAAAGGCCACAGTAAGATCTTCCTGGAGCCCTCTCTTCTGCAGGCTGAACCACCCCAACTCTCTCAGCCATCCTTCACATATACATATATATGTGTGTGTGTGTGTGTGTGTGTATGTGTATATATATATATATATATGTATGCTGCTGCTTTTCAGTCTTTCTTTGTGTATGTGGGCTTCTTAAGATACCCTAGGTTGCTTAATGGTGAAAACTTCTTATAAGCAGATTATCTCTGTGGTTTACAAAAGCTAAATTATATATTTTGCATGCTTTGAGTAGAATATTATTTTGTGTTGTTTCAGTGTATTTTATGCTGGCTTCTTAAAATATTTGTGGTCTGACTTCTTGATAATAAAGTAATACTATGGAAATATGCAGTATCACTGTCGCTGTTAATTAAATACAAAACTATGATAAAACCCATGCTTTGTACTGCTTCTGTTTTAAATTCTGCTTGACAGGAGCCCACCTGCTTGCTGTCCTCCCATGGCTGCTGTCTTGGTTACTTCTCAATGCAAACCCTTGGTCTCTGCCTGCTGCTGGCACCCATGGGACAGCCTTGGAGCTACAGTGATGAAAAGGCTGTTCCTTTCAGGACAAATCCAAAGTGCTGATGTGCAGTGCCAGAGATCCTGCACCCAGTTTTAGGCTAATAGTCTGGGTATAAACCTCTCTGAGTGTCGGTAGGCTTTTGTAGAATGGTCTTGAAGTTTTTTTCTTTTTCTTTAATAGCTTTCCCTCAGTTAACGTGGGTTACATGATGCTCATATAGGTGGGCTGTATTTCTTTTCTGTCTGAGTCCCTTGTCTGGGAAATCTCAGTAATGGAGTTGTTTACCTTGTCCACGACTGTTCTGTCTTCATTAGGCTTCGTTAGATACGTTCTCAGTTTTCTCATGGTTACCCTTTTGCTCCATGGGGTGCTCACTCCTGAATTAGCTCATCCTGGTGCATGCCACTCTCCTTCTGAAGGGAAGTGTCCAGGCCTGTGGACTGTGAAACAGTGCCGGGTCTGAAGCCTTGTCTGGTCCCAGCTGGTTTTCTAATTAGTTCTTGCTAATGAACTGGTAAACGTTAATGCAGATGAAAGAGGCAATTGTTTTCCAGCAGAGCCCCTGGACGCTGCTGCCTGTGACCCCGTGGGCTCTGTGAGGTGTTTTCTGGACACCTCCCCCTGGCAGTGGCAGAATTGGGACAACTGGCAGCAGCAAATTCCTGCACAGTCTGTTTGCTTTTTGGGTTGCAAGAAGTGACATTCTGAAACTTTGGGCTGTTGTGTATAGCTGTCAAGAAGTACAAAGGAGGAAAAGGACTTTTCACAGTAGATGAAAATCAAAATGCCTCTGTGGGAAATTGGGAGCAGCCTCCCTCACAGCGTCATGAAAGCAAGTAAAGCCCAGGACGCTGAGCACATACACAGCCTCCAGTCAGCTGGTGATGCCAGGCTTTGTGAACTGAGGAGCTGTGGCTCACTTAGAGTGGAGCATGAAGCTATGGTGAAAGGGAATTTGGGTAGATTTGGGTACTCCTTCTTTGTACTTAGATAATTACAGGAGTGGGAGGGACATCCATGGTTTGAACTGAATGTGGAAGATGGATTAAGGGGTCCTGTTCCCATATAATTGCTTAGTGGTAACTGGTATTTGCACTTTTTCCAGTGAGTAGGAGGGAGTAAGGATTTTCTGCCTAACTTCTTCTTCATGAGGTAGAATCCTTGAATTTCTTGTCTGTAGTTCTTGGGTTTAGTCTGCTCGTCAGTTTGGCTGAGGTTTTTATTAGGCATTAATGTGTGATGTGCATGAGGGCACCTGGCAGGACAAGTGATATAACAGAACTTTCTAAAAGGAGCAGAAAAAGGAGATACAGAAAATACAGATGGTTCTGAAGTAGAAGATTGGAGAGGGTAACTAATAACTCTCCTGAATTTAGGATAGGAAAACACCTGCGTGTATTATACTTACTACATGTGCGCTCAAGTTACAAAGACCCTGGGTTACTTTTTCTGGCTGGGCATATGCATTTCAAATCTGGTATAAAACTTCATCTCGTCATACTGCTTACTGGTGTGTTGGTTTCTCTCAAATTGTATTGTGACCCCCTTTGGAGTAAGTAAGGGAGTAGTCATGTAATAATCACAGGAGGTGTCAGGATAGGATGTCTTTTATGATAAAATATTGAGGCTATTAGTCTTGTACATCTTGTATTTGAAGTCTGAGACTCCATTAATGACACCTTTTTTTTCTCTTGTCTTTGGTGTAATTAATAATGTAAAACTACTTTAGTGCCGGTGTTCAGTGTTAAGAAACTCTGTGACCGTGCAACGTATTTTTCATAGCTTTGTGTTCGTGTAACTCATTTAAGATTTATTCAGCATGATTAATTTATACAGTGTCTTATATTATTAACTCCAGTGAAGAAGCTGGGATGTGTCAAAAAAGATTAGATAGCTGAAAGGAGCCCTTCAAGAGATGTCTGTGTATCTTTGTCTGCAATGCATAATGATGTTTTTCTTTATTTTCATGTCCTACACTTCCTCTTTTTCAGCTGTCAAACGTTTGATGAAAGAGGCTGCAGAACTGAAGGATCCCACAGATCATTATCATGCACAGCCTTTGGAGGTTTGTTTCTCTATATGTTTGCAAAAGCTTGTAAATTAGGCTGTGTAATAGATACTTGAAGTTCTCTATATGCATATGTATTTAAAGGGTACATATTTAGATACTAGCAGACTTTTAAAGTGGATTCAGTTCTTTTTTTCTACGATGAAAATCAACAGCGCAATTCCACTTAAATGGTATTGTAGTTCCAGATTGTTAGTGAAAGTACATCATCTGTTTTACATTGCACTGGAGTAATTTTATCACACAGGTATTAATGTGCTTATTCCCCCTCCTGCTTCCTGAGACTATGTTTACGTGAAGCTTTTTACACCCAAATCTGAAATCTGACTTAGTTTGCTGAGCTGCTGAGCAGAACACTTGAACCTAGGTGATCCGTGAGGGTTCCTGATTTTGCATACGAAAAACCTGTGAAAAACATAGATGGCTGCAATTTGGGATGCACTATAATAGAGAATACTTAGATTCCACTTAAGCAGTAGCATCTTAAAATCTAAACAACCAGATAAGTTTTTGGGCTAAGAGGAGGGTGAAATTCTGGTGATGGGAAACTTAAACTCTTGAATTTGCTGGAATAATAAAAAAGGCAGTGTTCTGTGGTGTTCAGTTTGGGATTTTGACTCATCTGTTCACAGAAATGCCTACCACGCTTAACATGCTTACAGGAAATAGCATGTTCCTAGGTTCTATAAAATATACCTTACTGATGACTAGTTTTTGTCTGTACCTTCTATTTCCCCTTCTTGTGGTGAAATGTAAAGTTTAATTCATGTTATTACTTGTAACTTAGCTGAAGGTCTTATTTCTGGGTTAGAACAGTGACTCGCTGGGAAGAGAACAGCAGCAGATGATGGGAAATGCTGGAAATGCTGATGGTTAGAAGTGTTTCAAGGATGGGAAGTAACTAAGTAGCCAGTCACAGCCCTGTGATTCCTGTATTCAGTGCGAGTTCAGAGGTCTTGGTCAGTGCAGGCCTCGTTTGGGCTCCTGTCCTAACAGCAGGACTTGTTCTGGTTGGGAGTATTCAGGGTGTTGTGAGCATCATGAGATCTGATACATAAAGCCAAACACAGAACCCCAAAGAAATAATGCTTAAAGAGAAGTTATTTGTATGTCCAATAAAATAATGTTCCAAAGGTTAAAGTGTGTCTGTTGTGCAGTGAGGCACAGTTACTGTTTCAGAGTTGTTTACGGAGAAGCAAAAGAGGATGGGAATTCTCTGTGATGTGAGTTGAGTCTCTGTGTTGCCTTGGGCATGGAAGGGGTTTTGGGGCGGCTGTCATTAATGTTATTTCTTATCAGTTCTCTAGAAATTATTATGCACTGGGACAAAGGCAGTTTTGCCTTAGTTGACTGTTTTCCACCTGATGGGTAATAAAACTCTTCTTATAATTGATACAACTAGAGTGGCGAGCTTGAGTAATAAATTTGAGGGCTTCAACAAAGCTGTTGTGTAAGAAAGTTACTGGAAACTTATATTTTATGCTTTTAACCAGAATCTTAGTACTTTGTTGGTTGTCTTGCTCTCCGTTTGATTTTGACTTTTTAAAACTTCTGCTGTTCACTGTTTGTTTAACCTGTCCTTGTTCAAGAAAATGGTGTTTACTTGTCTATTTCTCTTTGTTTCTTTTTTTTTTTGTCTTCTCCCTTTGGTGGGGTCTTTTTAGGATAATCTTTTTGAATGGCACTTTACTGTTAGAGGCCCTCCAGATTCAGATTTTGATGGAGGGATTTATCACGGGCGAATAGTACTGCCACCTGAATATCCCATGAAACCACCCAGCATTATTTTACTGACGGTAAGCATGTTTACTAGTTTTTCCTTTTTATGTGATCAATTTAACCTTAGGAGTCTGAGAGAGAGACTCTTGGCATTTGAGGTAATGTTATTTTTGAAGGAAAGGTGGCATAGTGCAGTTAATGCTGCCAATTTAAGACCGGAGGTTTTCCGAGGTGACTTTGGGATTCTGTAATTAAATGAAGCTTTGCACCTGGTAAATGGAAGTTTCCCCTAGGAGTACTTGCATTGCTGATGTGATCGTCTGATGTTCTGCTCTCTGTGTGGGCCCTCTGGGTCTCTGTTGGAGACATTGGTCACGTGTAGGAAGGCAGACCTATGGTGTGGGGCTAAAGCCCACTTTTGTGCATATTTTCGTAGAGCTGTGGCTTTTCAGGCTCTCTACACGTGGTGTGTGGGTTATGGGAGTAACAGGCAAGCCACGATGTCACACCGGGACACGCGAGGTACCAGTTAAGGGTTTCTTCATGCAGATGGCAGACTTCTTTGTTTAGAAAGCTGAATGCCAATTTTGTGGGGTTGGCAGTAATATTATAAAGTATTTTTTGTATATAAGTTTTGTTTGATGGTGATTTTTACAACTTGTACCAGTTAACTTTCAACGTGTTTTATTCTAACCTTCTTTCTCTGAAGGCCAACGGCAGGTTTGAAGTGGGGAAGAAAATTTGTTTAAGCATCTCAGGGCATCATCCTGAAACATGGCAGCCTTCATGGAGTAGTAAGTAATAATTACTTGGAAAATGTTACCCCCATCAAGCAATGAGATCTTTAAACTGGAAAAAAAAATATTACAAAGAATGTTTATAGTGGAAAAGGAGACACATTTTGAGGGAGTAAAAGTATGGGAGAATTTGAGAAATGTAAAGTCATTTAAGTAAATGTAAAATATTCCTGGGGAGCAATAGCAGCAGCCAACCAGCTGGAAAGGAGTGACATAGGAGGATTTGGGAATGGTATTAAATAAATGCAGAGTGAAAGAGTTGAGAAACTGAGGAGTGATGTTAAGCTCTTATTTATTCGGATGCACAAGCATTAAGAATTCTCAGACTACTTATAATGTTCTTTGGTTTTGTTTTGTGGTTTTTCTTTTTAACTGTTCTTACAAAAATACTTTTAAATCCTATTACTTTGCTCTGCTTTTGTATAAACACTAAACCAGCTTGAATATTGATAGAGTGGAGTGCGGTCAGCTTTTAATTCTGTTACTGTACTCGTGAACACTCAAGAGGAAAGACGGTGTGGTCTGAGTTCAGAATAACTGAGTGCTTTCTGCCTTTTTAAAAGTTTCATTATCACTGAAACTGAGACTTGGCACAGTTCACCCAAGGCAATATTTCTGTGTTTGTATTATTTAGTTTTACCGAGTACAGTACACCAGTTATTTCTTTGGATATCAGTTGCACTTTTAAAATATGTGGATAAGATCTTAGGAGTTT
>NW_010201051.1:59313-68034 GCF_000695765.1 Mesitornis unicolor | reverse complement strand
CGCTCTTCAACTTTTCTGAAGTCTTATGTTTTTTAAAGAGTAGAAAATACTGTTGTCTTAGTAGGAGGTGTAAATATCCTGTCTCTCTTTTCTAGTGCCTATCTTCATGTGATATTTATTTACCAAATCTATTTATTTACCAAATCTACTAGCATAGTGTCTTGAATTCTTAAATTTCATGACTATGTGAATCAAAATTGAGGGATAGATATTGTCAAAAGTGATGTTTTAGATGACAATTCTGTTACGAGCAGTTATTAGTATCTAAGTGAGCTCCTTCCACAGCATGATGACATAAAGGAACAAATTCTACGGTACGTTGCATAAAAAAAAATGACTGAGCTTGTGTGCACTAAATTACAGAATTCATGTCTAACAGAAAACACTCACGAAAAGAAGAATGCCGTATGAGTCTTCTTCTTCCACACGACATTTATATGTTAATTCTGCCTTATCTTTTTTTATTCAGAACCCATTTTTAAATTCTGGAACTTTAATCTTTATATTGATCCAACAGAAAAAAAACCCACCAAACAAAAACCAGTGCTGTTTGTATGAAATTCAGACTACTCTTTGGACAAAATGAAGTTTTACAGACAGCACTGCAACTTTTCTGTACTAAGTGTAGAGTAAGAAGAAGTAACAGTTGTTTCTGCAACCTTGTTTGTATCTCTGTTGTCTCATTTTAGTAAGAACAGCTTTACTAGCCATTATTGGATTTATGCCAACCAAAGGTAAAGGGGCAATAGGATCTCTAGATTATACACCGGAAGAAAGAAGAGCTCTTGCAAAGAAGTAAGCACTAAGTTTGTTACTGTATGTACATACATATACACTGTACATGTACTGTCTTTTAGGGTAAAACATTGAGTAGAAAGTACATCACTTCAATCTGTTTCTTGCATTTACTCCAAATATTTAAAAAGTTCTATGCCTTGTATGTGTTTTTTTTTCCCCTGAACATTGTGCAAACTCAGAACTTACAGTCAAATGAAATACTTTGAGAGGGCTGTGATCCTTCCAGCATTGTGTGGTCAAATTAGAGGTTTGTCTGAATTTCAGGCTTAGAGATGTAATTACACTGTGATATAGTGATAATTGCAGTGTGGAGGAAAAATTAATACAGTGGAATTTATAGTCAGTGTAAGTGGGGAGGAAAGCAACCAAAACAATGATGCATCATTTCCCTTCAGTAATTAATAATAATGGAACAACATCAGAAAAATCTGAAGCAACTGCTTCTGAATTATTTTTAGGAAATTAACTTAAAATTAGATCTGTGACTGTGATGAAATTATTAGCTTAGCGGACAAGGGAAAGAAGTGGATGTAGTTTATCTTGACTTTAGCAAGGCTTCTCTGGTGCTGTCTTCACAGCCATCCTCAGAGAGAAACTCAGGAAGCACAGCCAAGGTAAGTGGGGACAGTGAGGTGGATTAAGAATGGGCTGAGCTGCCCGGCTCAAAGGATTGGGGTAAGCAGCACAGAGTCCAGCTGCAGGCTGGTCACTGCTGTCGTACTCCAGGGGTGAATACTGGGGGCAGAGCTATTCAGTGGCATTAATGACCTGGATGATGGGGTCAGCAAGTTTGCAGACGATAAAAAACTGGGAGGAGTGGCTGATGTACCAGAAAGTTATGCTGCCATCCAGAGGAACCTCAGTGGGCTGGAGGAACCTCATCAACCTCAACAAAGAGAAAAGCCAAGTCCTGCCCCTGGGGAGGAATAATTCTAGCTGACCAGCTGGAAAGGAGCTTGGAAGGCGAGGACCTGGGAGTCCCGGTGGACACCAAGCTGATCATGAGGCAGCAGTGTGCCCTTGCAGCAAAGAAGGTGAATGGTATCCTGGGCTGCATTAGGAAGAGCATTGCCAGCAGGTCAAGTGCAGTGATCCTTCCTCTGTACTCTGCACTGCTGAGACACCTGGAGAGGGACTGTGTTCAGGTCAGGGTGCAAGAAAGATCCAGGCTTACTGGAGTGAATGCAGTGCAATACCATGAAGGTGATTGAGGGGCTGGAAGATGTTTCATACAAGGAGAGGCTAAGAGAGCTGAGAGGGTTCAGCCTGGAGAAGAGAAGGCTCAGGGGATCTTATCCACGTGTACAAATACCTGAAAGGAAGGTCTAAAGAAAGCAGAGACAGGCTCTTCTCAGTGGCATCCAGTGATGGGACGAGGCAATGGGCACAAACTGAAACCCCTCAAATTTAATCTGAATGCAAGGAAACACTTTTTTTTACTGTGAAGATGGTCAAAGCAATAGCCTAGGTTGCCCGGAGAGGTGGTGGAATCTCTGTCCTTGGAGACCTGAAACAGACCTGAGCAATGTGCGCTGCTTGACCCTGCTTTGAGCAAGAAGAGTGGACAAAATGATCTCCAGATGTCCTTCCCAGCCTCAACTATTCTGTGATTATCTTTAAATGAAATCTTATACCTGTGGGGATTTTTTAATATTTCTCCTTTCCCCATATGGGAAGGAGAAGGTGCTTAAAAGACCATATCCCTATGTTATAAGCAAAGTTAATGTATTCCAAATTGTAACTAGTACCTTATTTTGCGGGCAGATGTGAGCTTACTCTGCCCGTACTCTGAGCAAATTGGAAGCTGCAACTTTCCTGTTAGCATGGCACTGAGTCAAAGCTAATAAACCCTGCTGAGAAGGAGGGTTTAGTAGGTTGGTCTTGATAGTACACTATCAAGAATGTGGTTTCTCACTGGCTTGGACAGCTGCCTGCAGTGTGCCCTATAGCCAAATTATGTGCAAGAGAGGAAAGGTAATGCTCCTGCAGAAGCTGAAGTTCCTGGGTTCGAGGTGCAAGCTCCTGAGTCCAATTTAATATTTGTAATAGTAGATCTTTATGATTTACAATTTTAATTTGCTGCATATATAAAGTAAGTTTTTTTAAATGGTAACAGATTATTAATAAATAAATTATTAATAAAGTATAGATAATAGCAATATACAAGGCAGTTGTTGGCATTTTCCTAAATGACATGAGAGAATATGTATTTGTAGCATAGATAACTTTCAGTGTATTTTTAAGATCGTGTGATGGGGGGAAGTACTTTAAGCTACTGGTTTTGACACCACCTGTCTTTCTGTAGATTGTTTTGCAAATAGTTTGTTTAAACAAGCACATGAGGACATGATGAGAACGTGCTATTCTGAGCGCTCTCATTTGTGGCCAGGTCACAAGACTTCTGTTGTGAAATGTGTGGCACATCTATGAGGACAGCCCTCTTACCACTGACATCCGGAAGCGTGTCAAGCCAGGCAGACAAGGAGGCTAAAGAACTTGCCAGGCAAATCAGCTTCAAGGTGAAGTCACTGTTTAAACTTTTGTCTCTGTTGTATAGAATTTATATATATGTACATATAGATAGAAGAAAAGCTTGTATATTGTGGAAACATTTGTCATTTCATAAACCTTCATCAATCACTATGCGGAAACCTGGTTTTCTAGGACAGGTTGAAAGAGGAAAAACTGGATCTCTGTGTGTCAATTAATAAATTGTGCCTCTCAAGCACTGATCAATTAGTTTTAATTTCTGTGGTGAGCACTGCAGTAAGAACTGCGTAACTATGTTGCTTTTACTTCCACGTTTTCAGTCACTAATAACTTGATTAAATTCTCCAGAATTAGTCTTATAGAAGTGTTAGGAAAGTTTGGGCAAAGCTAACCTAAATTTTTTCCCTTTGATTTTTTTTTTCTCCTTTTGGCTTATGGAAGGAATAAAAGATATTCCTACTGAAAAAAATGGTTGCAAAGTCTTTTGAACTACTCTGCAGCTGAAGATACTGAAAGTTGAACTCTGGTATGGAAGTTGCTGTCACCCAAAAATGTGTCCTCTAGCTTGTGTTTCAATGAAAGTAAGGTTTGTTTAGCCAAGTATGTGCCTTAAAAATCGCATGTCTTGCATGCACAGTGTTGTTTTTCACTGTTTTCCACTAAAATCTTAAATCAGCCACTAAGGAAGACTACTGTGCACAAGGCCAGGGAACTACAGGACTATGTTACAGTAATGTGGCGTTCATGCAGAATACATCCTCACTAAGGTCGTGTATGCTAATATGTCTCCTTTTATCACCAGTGTTCTCCTAACACTGTCCTAAAGACAACCATTATTTTTTTTGTGTGCCATGAGAGTAAAAATTGCCTCCTACTGAGCATTACTGCCAGTTTTGCAGGACCTGCATATTCCTGTGCCATCTCACATCTAGATATGTTGATGTGACTGGGTCTGTGTGTAATAATGCTTATGATTAAAACATCTCAAAATATTTTACAAAGATGAGATACAGGGACAGAGTTTTAAAGCTGAGCTACTTGGATAAGAAATGGACTGCCTGCTCCTGTTTGGTTTTATTACAATATATAAGGGTTAAAAAGTGTATGATAAACTTTTATTTAAGAACTGCTAATCTTTGTCACAGAAATTCTAGAAATATCACAGTATTTTTTTTAACTTTAAAATTTCATACCTTTTTCAGTTTTAAAATGAGACTTGGACATAAGTTTCTAAAGAATATTGGTGCGGTCCATGTATCCATGTACTTAACTTCACCTCCTAAGAGCACGTACTCAGCAGGGGAAAAGTTAACTAAAGCCTCAGGTTTCTACAGCCTTTTCCAATCCATTGTGGGTTTTTTACAAGGTACATCAATCAGGTCCTCTGGTTGCACCTTCCCTCCCTTTCTCATATCAGATTTTAGGGATTGAATTTTTTAGAGCTTCCTCCTTCTCTGCTTTGCTTGACTTTATTACTGTTTGTTTGATGGATGTTAGGCTGAGACATTCTATTGATGTGTTTGTAGTAAATGAATTGTATTAATTACTAGCAGGGAATATGAAAATCTTTAATCTTCTGGATATATTCCATGTCAATTCATGAGGTAAGATTTAACATCAGGTTGCTGACTGAGTGTATCATTTGAGAGAGCCTCTTTGCTAGCAAACTGTTAGCAATCTCTGCTTTATTTTGATCCTTAAAGAAGAGTTTTCCCAACTTTTTTTAGATGATTGTGGGATTTTACTTCATACCAGCCTTAAGCAAAAGGGTAACTTTAAAAAAAACCCCATGTGTGGTATTAAGAAAGGAATATAAATTCAGGATAAAAAAAATAACAAACCACATTTTCTCATCACAGTTTTCCTGCTTCTGTGAGCCTCCACCTTTGTTCCTGTCTGTTTTAATAGAAAATTAATTTTTTTTAATCAGCTTTACATTGACTTGCAATTTGGTCTGTGCATTTTGGGTGTTACATACCATAAACTCCATTCCACTTAAAAGAAGAAAGAGAAGATAGATTACTAATAACGTAGGCATTACTGTAGAACAGTATGGTTTATCTACGTGTTTCTACTACAAGGCATGTTTTGCATTAAAATTAATTCCCTGCTCACCTTATTCTTATGTTTAAATATGTTGATCTTTCCTTGATGTCTATGTTCTCCCCAGCTTTTCTGGAAGCAGAGGTAAGGGCTGGAGAAAAGATAGACAAGAAAAGATATTTCGGTTTTGGGAATTTTCAAGTGCTTTATTTTTTTTCAATATCTGATTGCAGTTTAGTATTCTAGACTCAGTACTTTCATACACTACAAAATGTGCATTTCATTCATTTTAGTGTATGTGGTTTATAAAGATGAACAGTAAAGCTGAAATGAGTTGCTCTTGGAAGAAGCAGAAGTATGAAAAGCAGCGTACTTACAGCTGAACATTGGAAAGGAAGATTCACCCTGTGGGTTGTCAGATCCTGGAGCAGGCTACTCAGGGGCTGTGTTGCTTCATTGCTGGTGCACATTTGGGTCATGACTTGTCCTGTTTACTACTAGAGTTCATAATAGTCAAGTGCAAAAGGAAAGCAATGTTGTTAGATAAAGATTTTTAAATCTTACATTCATCTTTAGGTTGTTTCAGTGACATATTTTTCAGATTCTTTTGAGTTAATATACATTGAGAAACAGGGAATTTACTTTCCTCACATAAAATAGTATAATGAAAAATACTGTTATCTTGTGATCTTATCAGCTTGCTATCACCATAACTGGTTGTTTTCTAATACACTGTTTGTATTCCATAAAAATTTATCTGGTAATGACATTTTAAAAAATATGTATAAATTTTAAAGTGTTTCTGTTCAGGACTGCGATGTTATGTCACTTTCCATCCCCAAGGAATTATTGCAGGCCCATATATTTTTTTTAACAAGAGGTTTGTTCATGATCTTCTACATGTCCCTACTGATCTCTTGTCTCAAATTATCATAAGCATGAAACCTAAATTCTGAGAGTTGATGCTTATTAGACATTTTATAAATCTGAACAAAAGCAGTATTATAGGACTTGTATTTTTTCGTTTGCTCTGCCAGTGCTGAAATTTAAACACTGGAAACTGGTGTGTGCATGGCTGACACAGAGTAGTGCTGTGCACATACTCCCACTCTGGCAGCTTCGGTACTAGAACCAGAATAGCCCCATTAAATTAGCACTTAACGGAAGCTAATTAGTCCTGCTGAGAAACGAGCTATATTAGTTCACTTGTAACAGCAGTCATCAACATTCACTTATAGGACATGAGAAACACAAGTTTTTAAAAATTATGTTATTTCTGGTATAATGTTGTCCTGGATCTTCTGAAGAACTTTCTTTTTTGCTCTATACGTCTGTGTACTATTTGAATGCTATACCTGTTGTTATATGCAAACAAACATAAAACTGTTTATTAAACTGATGTTTGCACATTTATAGTCCTATTTCTAAAGAATGATAATTTCTTAAATCTGTTGGTTTGTAATTGAATTGCAGTTGTCGTACTTGATCATTGCATTTTAGTAAGTCTCATATTCTCCATACATTAAAATAGACATGCCAAAACAAGCCGAATCTTCTTAGAGCGATTCTGATCTTGTTTTTGAAGCATAGGTATGTACTCCTTGTAGGCAGAAGTCAATTCATCGAGGAAGTCTGATGCTGGACCCTCAAACGCGTCAGGATTGAACCGCTCCGCCGCTTCACATGAGTCCCAGCAGGGTGCTGCAGCTCGAGCATTCCAGGACCCAAAAAGTGCAACGGTATGGCCTGTCTTTGAGCTTTATCAGTGCAGGTACAAGCACAGTCTGAGCATAAGATCAGTACTACAGAGCTGATTGGAGGCTTCATTCAGAGTATGTAGTTCATACGTATCTTCTAGAACTCCTCCATACTTTTATATAAGCTCTGTGTATAAACTTTAGCAAATAGTATGCTGAATTGCTTTCAGAAATAGTGACCTCTTTGCTATCACTCCCTTCTCTTAAAAAAAATAATGTTCTGTTAACACTGCTTGTTCCCAGTAGTGCCATTAATATACGGCTTAACAGTTCATTAAAATAGTGTGGTGTCTGAAGTACTCCAGTTCACTGTCTGCATCATGGGTTTCTGCAATAGAATTCTTAGCCAGAGGCAAAAAATGTTTTGGTGGTAATTTGTAGCTTTTAAATATTAAGGATATCTTCTTGTTTTGTATGACCTCTTAAGTAAATCTGACTAAAATATTCTTACATTTGAAGTATGACACTTATTTTTTAAATCCTGCTAGGTGTAAAGCTTACATAATGGTTTCGGAAGTGACCAAGGCCTGGTAGTGGGCCAAGGCAGCTGCTGTTGTGACTGTGGCAAATGCAATCTAAATTTACTGATAAATTGCAGGCAAATCCCAGCTAAGCTGTCTTTTTTAGAGAGGATGGGGCTGCGGGCCGGTTAAAAAAACTAACACACGTCAAATAACGTCAGACCATCTGTTGCGTGTTTGCAACATATTTTCAAGCTATGTAGAAATATAAACATGCTAATAGCATACTTTTTCCCCCAATAAGGATTTTTCCAGATTTTTCTGGATTTAATAAACCATTTTATTTTATTCTTCTTATTACAAATCCTGGCTAATATAGTAGAACTAGCCAAGATACCAAGGCATTGCTTACGTTGTCTTGAGGGAAAAAAGAGACCGATCTTTTCTTATTAATCCAATTTCTAAGAAATTTGTTTTAAACAATTATGCTGATTTAATAGGGAATGATTAATATTCAGCAGAAGAGTTCCATGAGAAATGAGACCTTTAAACATATAGATGTATGTAAAGATACTTCTATGTGATGAACTGTGACTGATGAAAAGTGGATTCATGCTTGGAGGGCTCAGACCGTCACACATGATTGTTAGACAGAGTTCAAAGCAATACCCGTGTTTCTGAGCTGCCACATTTTGAGCGTTAGGAATTTTGTGAAGCCATTGTGGAGTGAAAACTTCCAGCCACACAGTGGAAGAAAGAAATGTGTAACAAATAAAGAACTGGAGCTGGGTTTTTTTGTGTTCTTTTTCATTGAAAGTTAATAGAAGTCTTCTCAAAGTAGGGGGCTGGAGGTCTTGATCTGCTAATAGGAGTGACAGACTGTCCAAGCACACCTCAGACCCTTTATACTCAGCTGGGCTCCTTGCATGTGTAAAATCAGTTTGTTGGGTTAGTTCTTCTTGTGTAAAGACCTAATTTTTCCTTACGAAGTTGTGTTTGATGTGGGCAGCATCAAAACTATTTTTTTCCTTGGGTTAAGTGTTTACCACTTACTCTACAAATATCTGTTTAATTAAAAACTATTGTAGAAAATTTGCTGTTGTGAACTTGAAATTTATGCCTTTTGAGAATAAAAAGGGCAAAGATAGACCAAATGTTGAATCCTGGTATTA
>NW_010201051.1:41687-59302 GCF_000695765.1 Mesitornis unicolor | reverse complement strand
CTGCTGATACAGTAGATTTAGTGTGCTTATCTCTGAAGTCTTGGGATCTTATGTCCTATGACAATACAGAGAAAAGAATAGCAGTAGTCATGCAGGAAGAATGGAGTGTTACCTTTCTTCTGGTCATGAGGCAGTTGTAACCACTCTTCATTAAAAACATGATGGTAAATAGGCACTAAGGAAAGGGTCTGTCTGTAGGTGAAGAGGAGGGAGTAGACTGTGTCTTACTGTGGGAAAAGCAATCGGACTGCTTCATGGGTGAGTTTGTTTTTTTCAGCAACAGTTGTCTATTCCATAATTTTTATCTTTAAGCTGCTTTAAAGGACAGAGTTTTTTGCAGTGAATTAATGGCAGGACCATTGAGTACAGTGATGCCCTTCCTGGGATAGGTTTAACTGAATTCTTGTGTGAAGAGCACTCTGAAATGGGTCTCTGGCATGGCATGGCTTTGAGTCCGTTCCCCCTGTTCCACATGGGATCTTATTCCTGGAGAGAGAACTTCTCATTCCATTCAAAGAAAAGTTATTTTTTAATTAACTTTCCCTTCTGTCAGCTTTCATTTGGAAGAAGGAATATGGCCTCACTGACTAAAGCAGCACCAAACTTAGTCTTTCAGTAAAGACTGTTGGGGAGGTGCACTCTGTGTTCTTACCTTTTGGGCTTTCCCTGCTTGACCTCACCTTGTAGGTTACTTCCCTGCATACCCACCTTCTCTCGTCCCTTGGCCATACCAACAGCCAGTATCTTGATGCCACACTTAAACGTACTGCAGTGTCCACTTTGGTCTGCTCTCTAGCTCAGAACTAAATACCTTCCCAGTGCAGTATTTAATATGTATTTCCTGAGTTCCTGCTGTTTAAAAAGCAGAGGGATAGATGATGTCTCTCCAGCACAGCATGTGGTGATGCTGAAGATGGCTTTTCATCATGCTTTTCATCTGGTACTCTACTTTTCATCAAGACCTGCTTAGTGGTGGTTTCCCTTCATGGCCGTGTTAGCAATGACTGAAGTGTCCTGTACTAGTGCAGATGTTGCACACTGGCTGTTAACATTTCGTGTACCTATATTATTAGAGAATATTTATCAAGTATATAAATGACTTATCTTTGGGTGAAGAACAGGGAGGGGGATGATTCTCATGTCACTGATAGTTGCTTCCCAGGAGGACTTGTCATAGCAGCGTTATCGAGGTGCACCTGCAAGGCAATGAGTTCAACAGCACGAGAGCCATAAAGGGAACAGTGCTGCTGTGGAGGCTCTATAAAATGCTGCCACAGCAGCTTGGGTAAAAGCTTACAGAGCTGCAAAGAACACCCTTTAAGCATTGTTAAAGCATGATGCAGAGTAGTACATGTGAGGAGTCTGAAACCAGTGCAGAAAACACTGCTGACTAAACTACTTCTGACAGTATATAACAATAGACAGTTTTCTTATTAGCCATTAAGCCATGCTGTGTCGAACTTCAGCTGGGAGTTACATTGACAAACAAATATTTTACCTATCCTTGTATCTTCCTATTTCTCTATCTCTCTCGGATCATGACTGTAACTGAAAGAGTCTTCAGTAACCCAGAGGATTTCTACGGCTCTGAGTTCCTGGAGTTTGCCATGTTTTTATAGCATCCTTTCTAAGGTGATTATTTAATACTTTCAGCACTCTGATAAATATTTTTAAAATAATGGCCTGGAGATGTAAAAGATGGAGTGAATGCTACTGTTCTTCAGTAGACTGAATGTAGTGTAAAATTTCTCACTTGCATTTTGTTATACAATAGAACTTTTTGTTACTTCTAATATGCGTACGTTTTTAGCCTTATTCATCAAACACAGATGTCCTTGGAGCGAAGTTTTCTACCAGTCCTAACAGTATCAGAAGCTTCAGAAATAATATGACACATAAAGTCCATGTTCTGTGACTGTAAAGATCAGATCTTAAAGGTGGCTACAATGTAGCTCTTATTAAAGATTTTCTTTTCAGTCTATTAAGCCCACATCCCCAACATTTCCAGTACAGTTTGACAGAAAATCACTTCAAATTGGATGGTATGGTATTGTGTTAGTCTAAAAATCTTGGAATTTTTGCTTAAGGAGAATTTAAAACTTGCCATAAGTGAAGACAAGAAAATTGTGGTTTTTTAATTTTTTTTAAAATTTATGGTAGAGCCCATCTGCCATTTCTGAGATTCTTAACAATTAAGTCTTCAAACAAAAAAGTCTTTAGCTAGATGTGTATATTATTTAAGATACAGTAGCATCTAGTCCCAAATTTATATCGGATAATGATCACTCCTTTCTTATCTAGCTTGCCTGTGCGTGTCTGCTGATGTTTGATCATTGGTTATGTTGGGAATCCCGAGGCAGTGGGTTAGCTCAGCTTGGGGTGAAGCAGTCGGTCTTCTGCTGCCTGATGCACCTATATAATTGCCTCCAAAACTATTTAAAGCCTTGTGATTGTCGGCAAGGTTTCTCTTGGCTCACAGATTCATTCATGTCAGTGTATGGCACCTTGTCTCATTCAAAACAGGGCCTTTCTGTTTTGTTTTAAAATTAAAAATGTGCAGTGTTGGGAAGAAACTCAGGTGTGTGACAGCCTGGCTTCCTTTTTTTTTTTAATTTCCTTTTTTTTAAAAGCTACTTTAAGAAGAGTAAGAGTTTGCCTGCTGATTTCACAGTTCCTGCTTCCTGAATTCCCTTTGTCCCCTCTCCCCTTCTGAAAGATGGGAGTGTAGATGAATCTCATTCCTCAAAGGCTCAGTTTCCTGAAGTCTTTATTTTCCTTGGCATGACAAGCTTTCAAGTGGGTTCAGTATGAAGCAGAATTGCTTTATTCTGCAGTGTGGTGTAAATCGTGGCAAGCCGCTCGTGGTATTCTTGGCTTTCTCTGCTGAAAAAATAAATCTTTAAAAACCATTTTTCTTTGAAGCTCCCCAAGCTGCTTGCTTGCTTAGGCAAGAAACCTGTGTAAACAGGCAAGTTGTCAAATGTGGTGAGTAATTACATCAGCACTTCCATACTAAACAGTGAGAAATACTAATTATGAGGTAGGAAAGGGAGGTCTCTGTCCTGTGCTAGTCAGATCGCTGACTCGGGGAAAATCTGGATTTCTTCTCCTACATACACAATATGTGGCCAAAGAGCCATGGGTCCAAGTGCTGCTCACTGCCTTGGGGATCATCAAACCTGATGCACAGCTGAGGACATTCCCAGTCTGGCCATGTGGAAAGGATGTCTGTTGTGGATACAGTAGCTGGCCCAAACAGTGCTTAGGGTTATGGGTGTCCATGAAAAGGCTTTTCACATTTTTTGCAAATATAAAGTGTCCAGAATTCTAGTTTTACCTGCTGTAATGATAATCAGCATTTTAGAAGGAAGGGAGCAGGGAGAAAGCAAACTCTGGAAAACAGCAGCAGGTTGTTTTAAGTGGGAATACCTGCAAACTGTTCTGAGAAGTGAAAAAGTACTTCAAAAGTAACTTATCAGAGCTAGTATTTTTTTAAAAGCTTTAAAATTGAACCTTGTCAAAATGTTTATTTCCAGTAACTGCTGTCACTGTTTTTAATATTAAAACGTTGGATGTTTGAGCATTTTAGTCTTGCAAGCAGGATTAGGCTGGTGGAATATCAGAACCCATAGTTTCAATCTTACAAAGTGAAAAATTATTTTCTTTGGAGTAGTACTCTCCTGAGCTGAAGGTCAATTGCCAATGGTTATTTTAATCTACTTATAATGATAACCCAGCGTTTGACCAGTAGAGGGCAATAGGTATGTGTGTGCATAAGTAGTGCGTGCTCAGTAATTTGTGCTGGAATCATAGGTGGTTTCTTGAGTTCAGGATTTTTGTATGGGGTCTTTTTGTGGGTGGTTTGTCTGGGGGGGGGTTTCTGCGGTTTTTTTTGTGGTTGGTTTTTTTTTTTTGTGATGGTGGTGATGAGAACAGACTTTTGGACCCTGCTGTCCACAGGAAGCAGTGCAGCATTGCCTAATTACAGTTCTCTGGACTTCTTCCTTTTTTGCCTTCCCCAGCTTGTTTCTCCTTCAGTGTAGGTGACATGACAAATTTTTAGAGACTTAACTGTCTGGAGGAATATTAAAATTTTCTTGAACTGCAAAGAGTTGAACAAATACTGGACACAGATATTTGAAATCTCTTGATTTGGAACCAATCTGGTATTCACATATTGTTTGTCAGACTTTCTTCAGACTTTGCTTGTCCTTAGAACCGCTTACTTGCAGCTTGAAATAGACATTTTCTCAAGACAGCGTAAGGACAAAAAATGGATAGCTATCGCAGTCTCGTAATTATTAGTGACATGCATTATCAGACTTTCAGATATTACCAATTTGAGTCCTAATGACTTTATTCCGTGCTGATCTCAAGCACTGTCTCACGAGTCTCCATGTTTCTGTTTCAGTCTGAAGCTCAGAGCAGTGGCACAGCAGCAGCTGCCGGTCGTGAGCAAACTCCACCTGCACCCACCAACACCTCCCTGAGCCCTCGGCAGCGCCGTGCCCAGCAGCAGAGCCAGAGACGGGCGCCGTCGTCAGCCGACTTCAACCGGGGCCAGCAACAGAGAGTCAACATGAACCACACCAGATCAACTGTGCTGATCGTCCTCCTGACTTTTGCGTTGGCTGCTCTTATATTTCGTAGAATATGCTTGGCTAACGAGTATATATTTGAGTTATAAGTTTGTTTTGTCGTAACAGCAGTGACTTGAATGCTTCATTGAACATTCTGTATTGAGTATGACATCAGAACTGTTTACAAAGATTACTTTTGTATTTACGCTTAAATCCTCATGAATGTTGATGTACCTACAGATACATTACTTGTAAGAAAAGCGAAGTTGGACCTTTAGTTACAAGTGTTAACTAATGCCCACTGGATACTTGGAGAAACAGTGCAGTGGAATAGTAACTTGGAGTCAATTTGAGTAACTTATCAACTAGAAAAAGACAATTAGAAAAAAAGTGTTTGGTTCACTTTTTTATGGAATGAAAATGCAATTAGTCACCCCACCAAAGCTGACATAACATTTGACGTTGGAGAAGGAATCATAAAATGAAACACTATGATGTGGTTGTGTCCAGTGAACTCTTAGTTTAGAGGGGATACAGCTTTGTAACCACTTTTATTTACCATGACGGATTTCTAGAGAGGGAACACATATGAATTGGGTGTGATGCTGCTTTGTGTGTGTGAAAGAGGGAAAGGCACAGGGGAGGAAAGAAGGGGCCAGAAAACTACTTGCATTATTCTGATTTTTATTTTTTGGAAGAAAGATTGGATAATTTTTGCAAGATTTGAATGTCCTCTTCTAATACTCTCAATTGTATATCTTGTTTTTTTTAAAATTCAAGACTATATAAAACATGTCTATTCTTGCAATAGTTATAAATATGTAATATAATTATTTACCCAGAGCTATTGTCTTTTAATTATACCAGAATACACATAATGTGTTAAACTGAATGTTTCATATGTGGTTTTATTTACTAAATAAATTTCAAACATTATTATGCATAAATTCTCATATATATGAACATGCTTAAGAAATATTTATTAAAACCCTGGTAGTAATAAACAGTTTCAAGCCAGCCTGCAGTTGTGTTTCAAGTATCACATGGCCTTTTGATTTTTGTTTGTGGTTTTTTGTTTGTTTCAGTTTTGGTTTTTTTGACCTAAAATCACTCTTGGACCCAGAGACTTTCTGTATTATTAGTTTATTAAAACACAACAACCCTGGTAATAGTCATGAATGCTGTGAAATCAGATACAGGCAGTAGGCCCACAATTCTTAGGGTTTTGAGAGAGTTTTTGTCTGTGAATGTTTAAGTATTGCAGTGAAGTAGAAGAAAACAATCAGTGGGGTAATTTTCCTCTCGTATTACTGTTCAGATTTAAATGAGTTCTAGCACGTTTATTTCAAAGACAATAAAATTTAGCTAACTTTGATTTTGTTGCTGTCAAAGATGATAGCACTGACTTCAGTGAGGTCCTCATCCTGTTTCTCAGCAAGTACTTGTGAAGCTACCTGAAACTTTCCTAGATTTTGTTATAGTGTGTATTAGTGTTTTGAAACATTAAAATAGTGATAACGTCTAAAATAAGGAAAGCTCATTGCATGTCTAAGGGGGATGTGGAAATTAAAAAACAAAGAAACAAATAAAAAACCACCAATGAACAAACCCAACAGAAACCAAAACCAAACCCAGTTCTTTATTAGCACTTCTTGTGGATTGTTGATAATCTTGTTTGCAGGTGCAGTGGATCAAAGATTAAAAAAATAGTTTTTCTTCAAAAGCTCACACAAAAATGTGACATTTGTTCAGCCAGTTCATCAGTTACTTACACATTCTGCTGCAGAGTAACTTGATATAAATACATTAATTGATGTGTTTTTACCTAATTTGTGTATTATTTCATTACAAACTAAAAAAAAAAACCACCAATGCACAAAAACCCCCACTCTCCCTATCCTGTAGTCTCTATAATAAAGTCATGTGTTTCCTAGTTGCTATGTTGCCTGTTCTGTTCAAGTATTGCAAACCTGGGCTCACAGAGGAGCATCTGGAGGAGGTCTGACCCAAAAGGGGGCTTTGCTGGGTTTTGCCTCACTTGCTCCTCTGGAAGCTTTGACCCAAATGTGCTTTTCTCTTCCCAAAGCCTCCCTTCCTGTGCCAGGCAAACATTTGCTCTCATACCCATACTGTGTGCTGGCTGTTAGTAAGGCAGCTCAGTCATCTGCGGAGAGGCAGTTTGCATGGCCCTTGGCTGTGAGAAAAGGCTGGTTTCTGACAACAGCCCCTTCCTGGTGATTAAAGACACAACTGCTTAGTAGCTTTTAATTTTTATTTCAGACTTTTAAAAGTTAAAATGCCTGATTGTGCAAATACCTATTTGAAAAAAAGTAAATATTAATGGTGACTTGATTTATGTGGAGTGTTGTCTGTATAGATCCGTCGGGGTTACTGTGTTTTAATTTTCCTTTAAAAGTTAACAGTAAATAAAATCACCGTTTTGAGAGGATGCAGCTCATCTTTTATATTTAACAGCAAAAAGAGCCAGACTAAACTGGAAAATAAAATCTCAACTGCTATAAAACCATCAAAACATGTACGTTTTACAATGATATACACGGCACGGGCAGTTTCCAGTTGAAAAAGAAGCCATGTGAAGGGACAGAAAATCTGGAAAGCCTAATGATAAGGGACAGCCCTGTTTTGCAGAGCCTGGCAGAAGGATAGCACTGTCCTGAGATTAGGGGATTGAGCAAAAAGCTGGCGTGCAGAACTGCGGGTTTTTATATAATGGCTTTAGTAAATATCCTTTAGGACCCAGTGGAAATGTTTGGTGAGGCAAACTTCATGAGTAATGGCCAATCATTAAGCGGTGATGAGGGGAAAGCGTTGAGCGAGGAGCCCTTGAAAGCCTATCGAAAGCATCCCGTCGGGAAAGCAGCGCTTCTGCCACCGATCGCCGATGAACCCGCGCCGCCGGAATTGGAGTTGATTCAATGTTTAAACCCGGGGGGACTTGTGGTGGAGGTTACTGGAGTGCAGAGTGCCCAGCTCCTCTTCCCGGCAGGATGCCTTATTCTGCAAAGCTCCTTTTATGCATCTTTTGCTTAGTTGTTCTTGTGGAAAGCAGGAGGCTCAGGAGGAGGAGGTGGACAAGCCAGCTGGAGCTGCAGAGGGCAAGGTAAGGGTTATTAAAGCACGTTTCTCTTCCTGTGGTGTTACCTATACGTTACTACACAGACAGAAATCTGCCCTGTCTGTGTCCTTGTGAATATTGTACATGCAAGCAGCTTTACAGATAATCTTTTGTGAATAGCGTCTGATATTATGTTCAATTTTAACTGTAAATGGACGTATTTAATGTTAATTAACTCTCAATGAGGCAGATTTTGCTGTTAAGTTCAGCTTAGTAATAAAATTCTTAGCCCTATATGTGAATGACTGAGAGAATGTGGAGAAGTTGCAATCAATAGAGATGCTCAGATCTGTCGGTTATCTACCCTGCTTGCTGCAATGTCCGTGCTACTTATGTTCCCGTGAAGTTGTATGTTATTTTCTAACAATTTGAGGTGGGGGTGTTGGTTAGTGTGTGTGGTATTAAGTAATAACATAGAAATCCCTGGAAGTTACCCAGGGATTGTAAAATTGAAAATATGTTTTGAAGGAATATGTGGAAACTTGACAAAAATATATGTTTTCAAGTCAAGCAAAGGCACAGGAAAGGGTTAAAGGTCTTAGTAAAGTTTATTAGATTTACTGTTGCTGAGATTTGACCGGAGGTTTGCATTAGAAAAGATAATCTTCCAAACCTGTCAGACAGTCCAAAGTATGTTATCCCTTTTTGTAGTTATGTCATCCGGTGGCAATTATATCTTACAAGATTGCTCATTGTTCAAAGGGCTCAAAAATAAAATTGGGTTAATCCATCTTACTAAATGGCCTCACTATGGCTGTAAACCTTCATCTTTTCATTTATTTTGCTGGTTTTTTTTTGGTTTAACAGGCAACGGTTTTTTAGAGAGTGCTGTTACTTGAACATTTTACAAAGAAATCTTGTGACATAATTGAAAGCAAAGAATACTTTATATGCTCTCAGATTTTTACTACTTACTGAAAAATACAATAGCATATGCTTTTAGTGACAAAAATGTTATAAAGCTGAAACAAGTAGGGTCTGAGCCTGAAATCCCAAAGCCAACTGAAGTTTTGCCACTGGTTTCCACACAGTCTCTGTCACTGAATGAGATCTTTCATTTAACTCTGAAAATCTTTCAAATAAGTCTGAAAAAGTCTGTGTTCTGGGAAATACAGGAGATTCAATAGTAGCATTTTCTTGCAAACCATTAACATACGGTAGAGATCTTCTGTTTTGAAGTAACAAAATAGCACAAATCTTTTTAAAGTGATCTTATCCATAAGTGGTGCCATTCTCTGGGTTAATGGGGCATTTGAATATTTTGTACTTTATTCAAACATTGCAAAAATAATTTACAGTTTTTACAGAGCCATTGTTTTTGTGAAGTTGTGATAGAGTGGAAGTGAAACCTCTGCCAACTTTATTTATATAGATGAATTTACTGTAAAGAATGACTGATACTCTTTTCCTGTGAATTAATTATTTTAATGAACAGTTTTCCAGCCAGGTAGAACATGAGGAACTGTATGTCTTCCACATATATATACATAGATGTATATGTGTGTGTGTGTGTGTATATATATATGTATATTTTACATTTTCTATGCAAACAACATACTTATTCAAAAGTATATAAAGTATTAGTGGCTATTAAATGTGAACAGCATTTTAAATACAGAGAATTCTGCAATAATGAAAATAAAAGTGTATGGAACAAAGACACTCATATCTGAAATTTCCTATTACATAGAAAAAACACAGTTGTGTCTAAACCAGCAATGAATAGTGGACTCTTCTAGTAAAAGGAAATTAAAACCAGTTCCTGTACTGGTTTTCTAAATGTGTAAAAGAAATGAAAAGAGTGTCCTTTTTAATAACTGCATCACGTTTTCTGCTTAGTGTTTCTCTCACTGACTTACCAGAAGAAAGACAGTAAATTAGCCAAGCAAATTTATTCCTATGCTTGGGAATCTACAATTGCTAAGTTTGATGTTTTGTGTCTGTTAGGCGATGCATCAACCTGATCTAAGGGTCTCTATATTGATCTCGAGAAGCTGTCTGGTGTTCTGCAAGTGCAGCACATTCTCAGTTCTGCCGGTCATTGTGGGAGTGTTGTGTAGAGGTCCTTGCCCACGGAACTTTGCAGGTTTGAGGTAACGGGTCCTGCAGCGCCGAGGGAGGCGGCTGCCCGGTGCACACAGACCCTGTTGAGTCTGTGCCTCCATGGCAAAGGAATATGGCAAAGCCAGGTTAGGGCTGTGCAGGTAGGAACCCAAATTGAGTAATGCCAGGTTAGGGCTTGTCTGTGCATCCTTCCTTACTCTTCTTGGTTTTCGTTAATATTGAACTGTAACGCGTTATTTTTTCTACATACCTCACTCAGCACACTGAATGGATAATGCTTGCTTAATCAGGCACTGTGTCGTGTTTAATTTTCCCTTACTCTTGCATCCCCCACCTCACTGATAACACAACTCTTCTACAAACTGAGGTGTGACTTAAAAAATCAATGGCCTGAGTGCACCATTGCCGTGATCATTGCCTGGCGCAGCTTCATGTTGTGCTCTAGAGAGCCCAGGCTTTGTGTAGGAAATAGGTTTGTGCTTATGGAGTAACAGCTCCAGGCTCGATGGTAGATTTTGACATCTTCAAGGAATAGAGTCTCCTCATTTATATTGCAGAACTGGGTGGAGGATATTAGTGACACTGGTTTGTGTGTTGCTGAGGGTGTTCTTGCTGACGCGTAAGCTGACAAATGGTGCCCGAAACTCAAGGGCTCGTAACTAACAGAATTGTTGGGTAAAAAATTTTACATTTTTACGAAAGGTGCCGGTGTGTGCGTTGGATGGGCCATGGTCTGTGCTGCTGTGTTGCTAGCTGGGATTTTCCATAGAGCTGTGTACAGTGCCCATGCTACTGCTGCCAGGGCATGTCAGCCCTGCGATGTGTGGTGCTGACTGTGCAGTGCGTGTGTGTGTGTCTGTTTGTAGCTTCCTTGGAGCATCAGCCTCACGGTAAGTGCTAAGCAAGGGCTGTTGACATGTCCAGCGCTGGGGTTTTGAAACAGTTTGGGGTGCTTTTCAGTAGCTCTGCAGCGGCTGCATCTCAGGAATCGCAAACTAATGCCGACAGTCCTCCTAGACTATCCAGCTGGACAGGATTTCCACACAGAAAAGGGGAAACTCTGGAAAATAGTGCTTTTATTAATATTTACTGCTCTGTAAAAGCTGCTGATAATGCTTTTGCTAATGTTCATTGCTCTGCATAAATTGCCCTAGAAGAGAGGGCTCAGGGGATGTTTGCCATCGTGATTGTGCCGGTGAATGCTGTGTTTCCAGTGTGCTCTGCCCGTCCAGCTCCGAGTCTGCCTGTTCCTCTCTCCTGTCAGTTGTGCAAAGCCTCATTCTTCAGCCAGCCAAAACACCGTGGTCTTGAAACAGAAGTGGCTTTGAGCTCTGTTAGCTAAAGACTTCCTGCCAAGGTGTCTGGCAGTGGTCAGTGATTTGGAGTATCTCATTAGAGATGTAATCTTCATGCCAGCCTTAGGTTGGGATGCAGAAGCAGAAGACAAACATCAGGGCACGGCAGCACCACGCTCAGCACACAGACTGTTTCCAAAAAGTGGCCCTCTGGGGCAAGAGGGCTGCTGATCCCTGCTGAGGTGGCTGCTTTTGGCAGATGTGCTCCCTCCGTTGCCTTGCAGGGCTGCATTTTTTCCCTACCTTTCAGCTAGGTGCTGCAGACGTCTTCTGCCCTGTGGTACCTACCAGCCCCTCCTCCCTGCTGATCCTTTCTGCTCTGTGGTGGTCACTCAGAAAGCTCAATATTTGTAAGTCTCAGTGCTTAAAAAGTTGATAACCATTTTTTACGGATGTGTTGCTCACCTGGGGTTGAAGCCTCATGGCACAGCCTCCAGTTGTGCAAGGTTTGATGCCTCCTGAGGTTTTTTTCACCAATACTGCAGCATCACAGCAGGGCCAAATAGGGACGTGAAACGAAAGCAGGGAGAGATATGCACACACATGAATCGCAACGGCAGATCTGGGAAGCAAACCTCATGCTGCAGCTGTGTAGATGTAGATGTGTAAGATGCTGAGAGCCTCAACACTGCTTTCTTATCAGCCTGTGTGCATTTGGTGCTGTCTCTTCAACAGCCACGCTGCCTTCCTGCCTCTTCAGCAGAGCAGTGGCCTCCAGCTCCCTTGGCCAGACCCCTTGTCCCCCGTATCTCCATCATTTGCCTCTTTTACTGCCTGAGCAGCCCATTTACACTGGAAAACTGCATTATCACAGTGCTGTACCTCTGCTTTTGCTGATGCGGGTGCGAATCACACTGTTTTCACAGTGAGGAGGGCCTATAATTGGTTTTTGTTTTCATGAGCCAAAGTTGACATTGTGAGTGTCAGGGGGCATGAGGACAGTCAGACAGGTTGGGTGGTTCTGCCCTGAAATAGTGAAAATAAAAGGTTCAGCTTTTAGCCTTGCAAGTGAGCGTCTCTGCATAAAACATCCTTGTGAATTCTACCCTCTGCTTATGTTACTGTTGTTGGCTTTGGGCTGTATGGATGTAGGAAGAGGCAAGGAGATATTTGGGATCCTCTTGGTAAAAAAATGCTCCATTTATTGCTGTGAAGAACAAATGCATTCTGCATTTTTCTTAATAAGCTAAAAATATGAGCAAACCACAGAACAGATTTTTTTTTTTCTGGTTAAGACCCATAGTTTATAAGGTACAAGGCCACCACTTTTGAGGCTCTGGAATCAGAAGTCAGCCCCAGAGTGCTGCTCGGACCACAGATACATCAGACCAACGCTGTTGCTGTCTTTTGCAGTCACATCTACAAGAAGAATCACGACATGACCAAATCATGGAAAGGAAAGACGGAGCAGCTTCTCAGGGTTGATGACCATGACTTCACCATGCGGCCGGCTTTTGGAGGTGAGAATAAAACAGTTATCTTGATTCCATGTCATATAATTAAAAGTAATGTAATTAATAATGTAAGTAATTAAAAAAAAAACAAACCTCTGGCCAGATGCACCAGTGTGAAGGGAAAGGACTTGAGTAGTTTCAGGAGATATTCAAGGCAATTCAGAGAGGACTCATCCTCACCCTGTAGTCCTCTGTACTGCTCCTACACTCCTTCCTGATGCTGAAGTTGGCTCTTGTTATGGTAAGTGTTCCCCAGAGCTCAGCACAGACCTTCCTGGTGAGTATCTCAGTGTTGAGAAGATGAACAAGCTGCAGGTTTTAATGTTCACCTGTAGTTGTGATGCCGCAATGACCTTTTCAGCTGATGAGATCAAATCACAAAGTAAAGAGCTCTTTAGGTAGATCACATCCCATCCTCGCTAGGAGAAAACGTGTATTTTCATCCAGATAAAATTTTGTCTCAAGCTCAATAAAGCAGCCAAAAGAGCAGGAGGGGAAGCCTCTGTCACCTTCACTTCTGTCTTGTCTTCTACAGGTACAGGACCATGCTCTCCTGGTCTTTCTAAGCTCACTACTGCTGAGGTAAAACAGTACTCAAATAAATACTGTGCTGGTATACCAGCATGGAAATATTTTCTGATCAGATCAATAACCAAGCCCCTCCATAGCTAAGGACAGAATTTTCTGCAGCTTTCACGAAATAACTGATACTGCATCCTGTGTCAATCGGCCTTCTGGGATGAAGCGCAACATCTGCCTGTCCAGTGGGTGGGTTACATGGGTATTTTGCTTTTTGCACCTAATTCATACAACAGCTTCTGTGTCCTGCCCGCTCCTGGCATGGCTGGAAAGATGTTTCTTGACCCACGGTGCAGATGGGCTGATCTGACAGCACAGTGCTGTTCCCACGCTCAAAGGTTACGTATCTCCAAAATCCAGAGTCTAAAATGTGTCACCACTCATGGCTTTTTTCCAACCCTGTAGTTTACTGGCAGGCCAGCCTGCCTGTTGGAGGTAACTGTTTCGATAAACTTGATCTGCTGTTTCTAGGGTTGAAGAGTTTGCCTAAAGTTGGCTTCTGGATGGGACATGGAAAAACCTCCCTGAGGCCAGCACTGGGCACGCCTGCTCGTTTTTGAGCGGGCTGTAAAAGTGACACTGAGTGAGCTGCCCTCAAGCCCCTCACCTGATCCAGGGGTGTATCTCCTTGACACTGATGCTGCTGTTCCACCCTCTGGTGAGGGAAAGGGAGATTCTGGCTCATTGCTGGTATTTCCTCTGCTGCCAGCTAGCTTCTTTTGGAAGATGAGCCTTTCAGCAGGGTGGATTTGGGAAGGAACCTGCCCTCTGAAAGATAAAAAGACCAGGGAGCTGTGAGGCTGGTTTCATGGACTGACCTAAATCCTCTTGTCTCCAGGATGAGACAGTTACTGTCAAGGTTGTCCATCCACCTACCTTGTTGGCTCAATTTCTCATTTTAAAATTTATTTACTGATCTTAGTTTTCATTACCTGGCTTTTCAGGCTTCTTTTTTTCCATTCTTCTGTTCTTTCTGAGCACGTCTCACACTGTAGACCATGAAGGCAGGTAGTGTCTGCACAGCCTGGACCTGTGAGGTGTTGGCTGGATGTCCACTGCCTTCAGTTTGGCTTTGCTTCATTGGCACACTGATGTGTCGTGGATTTTGGTGATCGTGTGCCATCCCACATGCTTTGCCCAGCACAGTAGTGCTTTATTACAGAATGGTTTGGGTTAGAAGGGACCTCTGAAGATCATCTAGTCCACCCCCTGCCAGGGAGGAGACATTGAGTGATAGAGCAACTGTATAAACCACGACAGTATGGTAAGGAACAAAACACGGCAACAACTTTGTTGAGACTCCAGCCTTGGAAAGTGAGATTCCCTCGCATGGAGATAGCTCGGGTGCTACAGGTTCTGGCACAGCTGCAGAGTTATGCAGTGTATTTTTAGTGACAGGTGCTAAGCCTGATGGGGAAAAAATGTAAAGGAAAGAAGACAAAAGGCTGGTAAGAGACAATCCTTGCATTTTCTCCTGTAATGTTATTCTTCAGGCAACCACAGTGATTTGCTATGCCTTGCGAGTCCTTCCAATATTTTTCTGCAGCAATGCCAGTCAAACTGATGTGGTCTGACCTGCGCCAGATAAAAAGGCTTTTGTAGTGTGGACGTGGAGCAGAGGAGCTGTGGGACAGGTGTGACCATATCTGGTCACTGCCCTTAGACCTTCTCTGCTCTCTGAGGGCAGCTTAGGGACCACGGTCTAATGGAGAGTGAACCCCATGGCATTGCATTGGGCCTGGGATGTTACGATGCAGGTGGGAAAGGCAGCTCCTCTCTGGAAAACATAAATAATGTAATAGGGAGACTGTGAGTGACATTGGACTGCAAAGAAACCCAGTACTGTAAGAGCAGTGGTTGCCAGGCTTGATGGGATGATGGGCAGCTGTTAACCTTCAACATTTTTGGTAGGCCCGTCTACAACCTCACCACTGAACTTTAAGCTAAAAAGGAGAGGGGGTCTGCAGCTGCTTTATGGTGGCCGTGGTGACTCTGCTGGTCTGCAGAGGACAGCCAGCAAACTGCCAGCCCAACACAGCTGTGACCACTGGACAGAGCGGGCTGGAGTTATGCAAGGTGAAATGGAAGAAAAACATTAGAGAAAGGTGGGGGGTTTTTCAAGAAAAAGTATCTTTGTAAAGAGCAAGTGAGCAAGCAAATGTTGTGTAAGTTCTGTTATTAACAGCCCAATAAGCATGGTTGTCTTGCCTGCTCTCAGCCCATTAGAGACAGGCTATTGGGTACAGTGGTAATGACAAAGATTTTTGCTTTGCTGATGTTCAAAGTAGCCTCCATAAGCTAAAATAGACTGCGTTTGTTATGACCCTTAGGGAGTTATCTCCATGTCAGTGACCTTGTTCTAGCTAGCAGATGTTCAGGTATTATTTACAAATATTAATATTTAAAGATTATGTAAATGTTTGCTCTGCTGCCTTCCTTAAACATCCATTTTAAGTATTTCATCTATGACATCTCGTATTTTACAGGGAGCCTGTGAATAAGCAGCTTTAGCTGATACTTAAAATAGCTGTATCTTTTTTGCTGAGGAACAGCATAATGCTGTGCTTTTATTATATTTCTTCATAGCCTAACAGCCTAATGTCAGCTGGTCCTTGCTGCCCTTTCTTGGCAGTCTTTTTGCCAGGATGGATGAATGGTGGAGTAAATGAAGCATCAGTAGCTCACTTAGGGCTGGTATCAGGAATAAAAATTGCTTGTCCCTCGGTGACCATCCATCAGTGGGACGCAGGAGGACGAAGCTCTTTGCAGTTATGAGGCAGCGGATGGGGGTATCCTGGCAGTGGCTGCCTGGAAGCTGCCCACACCTCAGAGGTCCCAGATATACATACATTCATTAAAAAAATTGAAGTATTTATACACACACACGTATGTATGCAGAAACACTGAAGGCTCTTTTGTATCTTGCCGACATGGGTTATCTTACGGATGTTTGTGAGCTTTTCTGAGTGTGCGCAAAATATCTGACAGTAAACAAGTCTCAAACCTGCTTGTTCCCCAGGAAGATATGTTTATCTCCGGGCCTACATCTGCCTCACTCCTTCAAAGTAGATGAGGGGACAGAGAGACTGTCTCAGAGAAAAACAATGAGCCTTTGAAATCACTGCCAAAGAGGAAAATTAAAGAGATGTCCAAAGCTTTAGTCTTGGAGCTGGAGCGGAAAACTGTCTCCAGGCATTTTCATGGTAGCTATTCCCTATCATGGTAGCTATTCTTTATCACGGTAGCTATTTCCTATCTTCCAAAGCCTGCTTCACTGTTAAAAAATAAAAGCCTTGTTTTTGTCCTGTACCTGTTTGTGACTGGGAACTGCCTGGCCCTTTGCAGCTTTCATGCCGCTCCTCAGAAGGTGGTTTTCGGTGCTGAGACACGCTGGGATGTGACAGACTTCAATGTGGGGCACCTTCTGAAGTCACTCCTGGACTGGACTGATGGAAACCTCTTGCATTCCCCAGACCAGGTGTCCCATGCAACCTGGGGCAGAGTTTGGTATTCAAACTGGAGCTTTTCCAAGGTGAAACAAGCCAAGAAGTCTTCTGGTGTTAAAATCAACTTAAACCAGAGACTTGTCTCTGGCTTTGGATCAGGCTGTTCTTGTACAACCACTGAGTGAAGAAGCACAGTGGGTCTTCTCTAAAGGTGTTCTGCACAGCACCTTTTCGACATGCAGCACCTAAGTCCAATGTGCAGTGGCTTCCACTGAAGAGTAGGTCACAAAACAGAGCAGCTCTCTGCAGAGGAATGAGCAATGAGGGAGCACTCTCACTGCGGCTTCTCAGGACACCAGGATGTGAACTTGGCAAAGGAATAAAGACAAATAAAGCCACAGACACCTTCACAGGCTAGTCCCTGAGTATCTTTTAAATTAAGTTTGATTTCAAGCAAGTACATTGACATGCAAGAATTTACAGAAATAAGATGCTGGTGATGCAATTTCGGAAGGTGGTAGCTTTACAATGAGAAGGTGTAAGAGAAGCACATCTATCATATCACTTGTAAATCCTATTTATCCTGTCCTTTGACTAGATGATCTTTCGAGGTCCCTTCCAACTCCTAACATTTTGTGTGATTCTGTGTGATTCTATGCAGACATTGTGGGGCTAATAGACACTGCTCAATACAAGAGAGAAAGCAGAAGCATTCCTATCGGCCTTGGGTTGTGCTTCAGGTCACTTAAACCTTCTCTCAACATGTAAATACAAATATCTCCTTCAAAAGGAAAATCTCCTATTTTCCATTTCCAATTATTATATTGTCAAATTTGCTAATGACTGTGTGAGTGTCTTGAGCTTGCTTGGAAGCTGCCACTGTGCTGCATCTGAGATGCAACAGAAGAGTTTACGGTGGGTTCATTTCTGTGTTGTAAGTGTAAGTCTGTGACTTTTATGAAGTTTTCTAGGAGCCCAGGGTTTGCTTTCTGGTTGTGTCA
>NW_010201051.1:40371-41656 GCF_000695765.1 Mesitornis unicolor | reverse complement strand
TGCTGAATTAGGATTTGTGTTCTGCAAGATGTTGCTGTGGACAGTGATGGAGATAATTGCTGTCGACGTGTTTGTTGTTTCTGGAAGAAGTGCTTCAGTTGAAGGTCATACAGTTTCTCTCTAGACCTCGATCTATAAATACTTGAGCTCATGTTTAATTTGAATAATTCTATGAGTTTGAATGACACTTTTCAAAGACCCTGAAATATGAACTGAAAAGCTTTGCTGGGCTGCAGTGTTCAAGCGGAGTAGCACTGCTTCCTCTTAGCCAAATTCACAGCTTTGACATGGATCCGTTCAGCTTCCCATCCAGCAGTGAACATCCCAGAGAGGAGCCTGAGCTGCGGGATTTCTCCAGTGTTACAGTATTCAGGTCTTTTTCCTGCTTGTAATTCCCCAAGCTGATCTTTCTGGTTTTGCTCTCTCTGAAGAAAAAAAAAAGGATATTGATAAAATATTGTTTATGACAAGGAAAAGCTGGCTGATGAGGAATTTCTACATTTAATGCTATAATCTAAGTTACTTCTCCTCTGGTACCTGTTCAGTGTGTCAGGTACCATCTCAGCTGTTTTTTCCTTACCCATTCACACCTTTCTCATCCTCTGCTCCCTCTCAATCAAGAGATGTTTTTCTGTTTGCTCATCCCTAGTGGCATTTGATGGGGAATTTGGCAAAGCATCTGTACCCCCAATGATTCAACAGTTCAGTTTCCAGAGGGACAGGATTAAAAAGCTAGCAGTTCCCAATTGACTCCAAGGATTAGAGAGACCAAAGAACTCTTGACATCTCTCTGTGACTGATCAACAGCCATTTAATTTAATGGTATGTGCTGTAGCCACGATGACCTTTAAGGAAACCAGGGTTTGTTTCTGTGGTTTAAATAGGACATTTCTTTGCAGAGCTTCTGTTCTGCTTCAGACACTGCATGCATTTACAGTGTTGCTCGTGTCAAGTGCCACTGCAAAACTGCATCTTAGTAGAAGTTCTGAAGAGTGATGGGCCAAGCAAATACACAATTATAATTCTCAGTTACGCTCATTGCCTAGAGCAGGACTTGGTGATCGTTCAATTCCTGCGGCTAGCTCCCAGATACCAACATTTGGGCTGACCCCACTGGCTCTTCACCCCTTCCTTCCTGCTCAACCCGACCTTTTGTCCAAGCCTCCTCTGAATGGTCTGGGTGTCTCAATGTGTGCTCATTCCCATTCATGTGCTTTCTCACTGCCTCAGCCCCAGGTGCTGAATGAGAAGCAGGGAGAAGGAAAAAGCAGTGATTGTTCCTGCT
>NW_010201051.1:39690-40340 GCF_000695765.1 Mesitornis unicolor | reverse complement strand
CCCAGGAAAGGCAAAGTAAATATTTCCACTTGATAAGTAAGCTTTGCAGTCTCATCCTCATATTGTCTGTATCAAGGACTTCACATTCAAGTCCAGAGTTCAAATTATTTCTCTTTCTCTATTATACTTGCTGTTCTATCATGCCTTTAATTCATGATTAACTGCAGGAAAGAAGTGAAAGCAGTTTTACTAGTGTACAAGACACCTAACCCAATCTCAGTCCTCTTCTCTCAAGGGCTTTCCAGACCACCCCAGCTTTACACTGAACATCCTTTATTTTGGGTTTAATAAAGCTTCGTGGCAGCTCCAGACTGAACCTCAGACCTTGGCCTTGCAATGAGGTAACTGCTGGTGATCTGGGAGCCAAACTGAGCGTTTGGTGCAGGAACATGAGAAAAAGAGAATAATATAGACATAACATTTTATCTTCAAGAGCAGACAGGGAAGGAATAGGAAAGAGGGACAAATACCAACTTGATATGCTCTTATGTTTGTGGTTTTGTTTTTTGTGTTTGGTTTTTGGTTGTTTTTTCTATGTTTGTTTGTTTTAATCTGTGATTAGTGTTCAGTCAAGCGTGGAAATCACAGCAGTAAATAGACTTTGGATGGGTGCTGATTTCCTGAATGAAGGATAAATGAGTCACTCACAT